>NW_018364548.1:195541-198772 GCF_002078875.1 Numida meleagris | reverse complement strand
GGGGACAAAGGGACAACGGGGACAACGGGGACAACGGGGACAATGGGGACAATGGGGATAAAGGGGACGAAGTGGACAATGGGGACAATGGGGACAACGGGGACAATGGGGATAATGGGGATAAAGGGGACAATGAGGTCAATGGGACAATGGGACAAAGGGGACAAAGGGGACAATGGGGATAAAGGGGACAATGGAGACAAAGGGGACAAAGGGACAATGGAGATGAAGGGCACAAAGGGACAATGGGAACAAAGGGGACAACGGGACAATGAGGACAAAGGGGACAATGGGGATAAAGGGGACAATGGGGACGATGGGACAATGGGGACAATGGGGATAAAGGGGACAATGGGGACAATGGGACAATGGGGACAACGGGGACAATGGGGACAATGGGGATAAAGGGGACAAAGGGGACAATGGGGATAAACGGGACAATGGAGACAAAGGGGACAAAGGGACAATGGAGATAAAGGGCACAAAGGGACAATGGGGATAAAGGGGACAACGGGACAATGAGGACAAAGGGGACAATGGGGATAAAGGGGACAATGGGGACAATGGGGACAATGGGACAATGGGGATAAAGGGGACAATGGGACAATGGGGACAAAGGGGACAATGGGGACAAGGGGGACAAAGGGACAATGGGGACAATGGGACAATGGGACAATGGGACAATGGGACAATGGGACAATGGGGACAAAGGGGACAAAGGGACAATGGGGACAATGGGACAATGGGACAAAGGAGACAAAGGGAACAATGGGGACAAAGGGGACAATAGGACAATGGGAACAATGGGACAACAGGACAATGGAGCAACAGGACAACAGGACAAAGGGGACAATGGGACAATGGGGACAAAGGGGACAATGGGGACAAAGGGCACAAAGCGGACAATGGGGACAACAGGACAAAGGGACAACGAGACAAAGGGGACAAAGGGGACAGCAGGGTGACATCAGGGGGTGGCACGGTGATGGCAGGGGACAGGGCAGTGGCAGCAGGGGGACAGCATGGGGACAGCAGGGGATGGCACGGTGACAGCAGGGGACAGCAGGGTGACAGCAGGGGACGGCATGGTGACAGCAGGGGATGGCAGGGTGACAGCAGGGGATGGCAGGGTGACATCAGAGGATGGCACGGTGACAGCAAGGGATGGCAGGGTGACAGCAGGGGACAGTAGGGTGACATCAGGGGATGGCATGGTGACATCAGGGGACAGCAGGGTGACATCAGGAGATGGCACAGTGATATCAGGGGATGGCATGGTGACATCAGAGGACGGCGTGGGGACAGCAGGGGATGGCACGGTGACATCAGGGGACAGCATGGTGACAGCAGGGGATGGCACGGTGACATCAAGGGATGGCAGGGTGACATCAGGGGGACAGGAGGGTGACGTCAGAGGGACAGCGCCATGATCAGAGGGGACAGAGTGGTGACACCAGGGGATGGCGTGGGGACAGCAGGGGACAGCGTGGGGACATCAAGGGACAGCAGGGTGACATCAAGGGACAGGAGGGTGACATCATGGGACACCAGGGTGACATCATGGGACAGCACGGTGACAGCAGGGGGACCCTGCGGGATGTGATCTCGGGATGGGGACGTGGCAGTGGGCTGGGGCCACGCTGTGGGTCAGGGCCTCGCTGTGGGGCTGCGCTATGGGTCAGGGCCGTGCTGTGGGTCAGGGCAGCGCTATGGGTCAGGGCTGCGCTATGGGTCAGAGCTGCACTATGGGTCAGGGCGGTGCTGTGGGTCAGGGCTGCGCTATGGGTCAGGGCGGTGCTACGGGTCAGGGCCATGCTGTGGATTGAGGCCTCGCTATGGGTCAGGGCAGCACTGTGGGTCAGGCCCCCGCTGTGGGTCAGGACCTCGCTACGGGTCAGGGCCTCACTGTGGGTCAGGCCCTCACTGAGGGTCGGGGCTGTGCTGTGGATCAGGGCCTCGCTGTGGGTCAGGGCCACACTATGGGTCAGGCCCTCGCTGTGGGTCAGGGCCGTGCTGTGGGTCAGGGCCTCGCTATGGGTCAGGCCCTCGCCATGAGTCGGGGAGGAGCCGTGGGTCAGGGCCTCGCTGTGGGTCAGGGCCTCACTATGGGTCAGGCCCTCACCATAGGTCAGGCCCTCGCTATGGGTCAAGGCCTCGCCGTGGGTCTGGGCAGCGCTGTGGGTCAGGCCCTTGCTATGGGTCAGGCCCTCGCTATGGGTCAGGCCCTCACCATGGGTCGGGGCAGCATGGTGGGGATGTGCTACGGGTCAAGGCCTTGCTGTGGGTCTGGTCCTCGCTATGGGTCAGGGCCTCGCTATGGGTCAACGCCTCACTATGGGTCAGGGCCTCGCCGTGGGTCGGGGCGGCGCTGTGGGTCAGGGCCTCACTATGGGTCAGGCCCTCACCATAGGTCAGGCCCTCGCTATGGGTCAAGGCCTCGCCGTGGGTCGGGTCTGCGCTGTGGGTCAGGCCCTCGCTATGGGTCAGGCCCTCGCCGTAGGTCGGGGCAGCATGGTGGGGATGTGCTATGGGTCAAGGCCTTGCTGTGGGTCTGGTCCTCGCTATGGGTCAGGCCCTCGCTATGGGTCAGGCCCTCGCTGTGGGTCAGGCCCTCGCCGTGGGTCAGGGCGGCGCCGTGGGGCCGGTTACCTTGCGGTGTTCGTGGTCGATCATGACGTTGTGGGGTTTGACGTCGCGGTGCATGACCCCCATGCTGTGGCAGTAATCCAGCGCCTGCCCCACAGCGACACGCGTCGGTGCCCACCCCTGCCCCACACATCGCGCCCCACGGCAGAAGCGGCCCGGGTAAAGGTTGGGGGGTGAGAAGCACAGCGCCCCCTGGTGGCGGGGAGGTCCCCACATCGGTGCCCCCCCCTGCCCCACACAACGCAGCCCAGGTTGGGGGGCGAGGGGGGGAAGGGAAGCACAGCGCCCCCTGGTGGAGGGGAGGATGGGGGTGAGAAGCACAGCGCCCCCTGGTGGCGGGGAGGTCTCCACGCTGGTGCTCCCCACCCCCGCCCCACACACAACACGGTCTGGGTTAAGGAGGGGTGTGGGGGTGGGAAGCACAGCGCCCCCTGGTGGTGGGGAGGTCCCCGTATTAGTGCCCCCCTGTGCCCCACACAACGCAGCCCAGGTTGGGGGGGGGGGAAGGGAAGCACAGCGCCCCCTGGTGGAGGGGAGGGTGGGGGCGGGAAGCACGGCGCCCCCTGGTGGTGGGGAGGTCCCCGC
>NW_018364548.1:192812-194336 GCF_002078875.1 Numida meleagris | reverse complement strand
AGGGTGGGGGCGGGAAGCACGGCGCCCCCTGGTGGTGGGGAGGTCCCCGCGTCGGTGCTCCCCACCCCCGCCCCACAAACAACACGGCCTGGGTTAAGGAGGGGTGTGGGGGTGGGAAGCACAGCGCCCCCTGGTGGTGGGGAGGTCCATGCATTGGTGCTCCCCCCCCACCCCACACACAATGCTGCCTGGGTTAAGGGGGGGTTGGGAAGTACAGCGCCCCCTGGTGGAGGGGAGGGTGGGGGCGGGAAGCACAGCGCCCCCTGGTGGCAGGGAGGTCCCCGCGTCGGTGCCCACCCCACACACAACGCGGCCTGGGTTAAGGGGGTGGATGGGGGCGGGAAGCACAGCGCCCCCTGGCGGCGGGGAGGTCCCCGCGCGGGGTCTGACCTTGAGGATCTCGTAGACGTAGAAGCGGATGTCGAAGTCGGACAGGGTCTGGTAGAGCTGCTGCGGAGCAAGGGGGGGGGGTGAGATTAATGACTCGGTGCTAATTAGGGGCTAATGAGGGCCGTGGTGGGGGTGGGTTGGGGTTGGGGGTCCCGAGGTCTCTGCGGACCTTAATGAGGCTGTGGGTCTAATGAGGGTCATGGAGGGGTGGGTGGGGTTGAGGTTGGGGATCTTGGAGGTCTCTTCCGACCTTAATGAGTCTATGGGTCTAATGAGGGTCGCGGTGGGGTTGGGTGGGTTGGGGTGGGGCATCTTGGAGGTCTCTTCCAACCTTAATGAGCCTGCGGGTCTAATTAGGGTTGCACTGGGGATGGGTTGGGGTTGGGGTGGGGAGTCCTGACTTTAATGACTTTAGTTTTAATTAGGGTCATGGTGGGGTGGGTTGGGGTTGGGTTGGGAGATCTTGGAGGCCTCTTCCAATCTTAACGAGTCTATGGGTCTAATTAGGGCCACAGTGGGGTGGGTTGGGGTTGGACTCAACGACCTTGGAGCTTTCTTCCAACCTTAATGAGTCTGTGGGTCTAATTAGGGTCATGGTGGGGATGGGTTGGGGTTGGCGTGGGGGGTTCTGAGCTCTCCTTTGGTCTTAATGAGTCTGTGGTTTTAATTAGGGTCACAGTGGGGAGGGTTGGGGTTGGGTTGGGTTGGGGGATCTTGGAGGTCTCTCCCAGTCTTAATGAGTCTACGGGTCTAATTAGGGTCATGGTGGGGTGGGGGATCTTGGAGATCTCTTCCATCCTTAATGAGTCTATGTTTTTAATTAGGGTCATGGTGGAGTGGATTGGGTTGGGTTTGGGGGTCTTGGAGGTCTCTCCCAATCTTAATGAGTCTATGGGTCTAATTACAGTCATGGAGGGGTGGGTTGGGGCTGGGGTGGAGGATCTTGGAGGTATCTTCCATCCTTAATGAGTTTGTGGTTTTAATTAGGGTCATGGTGGGTTGGGTTGGGGTGGGTTGGGAGATCTTGGAGGTCTCGCCCTACCTTAATGACTCTATGTGACTAATTAGGGTCGTGGAGGGGATGGGTTGGGGTTGAGGTAGACAGTTCTGAGCTCTCCTCCGATCTTAATGACT
>NW_018364548.1:179249-189278 GCF_002078875.1 Numida meleagris | reverse complement strand
TCCTACCTTGAGGATTTTCACCACCACCTTCTCGTTGTTGGTGATGTTGATGGCTTCGAAGACTTCGCTGTACTTGCCGCGGCCGAGCTTGCGCACGAGTTGGTAGTCGTCTTGGTTGCTGGTTGGGGAACACAGGAAAAGCCGGTGAGGATTGCAGCCGAGTCACAGCGGAGTGCGATTTGGGGCTGGGATTTGGGGTAGTCTGGGGGGAAATGGGGAACCCGTGAGCCCCAGCACAGAGCTGGGGGTCCTGGATGGATGGAGAGCACTCATCTCCGCCCCGATGGAACTCTGGACAGGGGGAGAGCACCAGCACGGCTCGCACTGAGGCCTCCAGGGAAAGGAAAATGAATTTGAGAAAAGATTTCTGGAGAATTTTCACTGCTGCTGCCCCAAAAGAGGAGCCCTGGTGCGGGCAGGCAGAATGGGCAGGAGGGCGAGCAGAGTCATGGGGTCATGGGATCACCAAATCACCAAATCATCAAATCACGGGATCATCAAACTGTCAAACTGTTGGGAAGTCAAATTGCTGAGTCATCAAATTATGGAATCATCAACTTATCAAGCAGTCAACTCATGGAATCATCAGATCGTCAAATCATTGGTCCATCAAGTCACTGAATGGTCAAATCAGCAAATCATTGAATGATCGAGTTATCAAATCATCTAATCACGGGATCATAAAATTGTCAAAATGTTGCATCACCAATAAGGATTCATCAACTCATCGAACCGTCAACTCATGGAATCATCCAATCATGGAATCATCGAATCATTGGACCAGCAAGTCGTTGAATGGTCAAATCATCAAATCGTTGCATGATCAAGTCATCAAATCACGGGTTCATCAAATCAACAAATCCTGGAATCATCAAACTGTCAAACTGTTGGGTTGTCAAATTGCTGAGTCATCAAATTATGGAATCGTCAACTCAATGAAGCGTCAACTCATGGAATTCATCAGATCATCAAATCATTGCATCATCAAGTCGTTGAACAGTCAAATTGTCAGATGGACAAATCATCAAATCATTGAATGATCGAGCCGTCCAATCATCAAATCATCAAATCGTCAAACTGTTGCATCATCAAATTGTTGAGTCATCAAATTAAGGAATCATCAACTCATCGAACCATCAGCTCATGGAATCATCAGATCATCAAATCATTGGACCATCAAGTCACTGAATGGTCAAGTCGTCAGACGGACAAATTTTCAAATCATTGCATGATCGAGTCATCAAATCATGGGCTCATCATATCATCAAATCATGGGCTCCTCAAATCATCAAACTGTTGTGTTGTCTGTTGAGTTATCAAATTATGGAATCGTCAACTCAACGAACCGTCAAGTCAAGGAATCATCAGATCGTCAAATCATTGGATCATCAAGTCGTTGAATTGTCAGATCATCAAATCACTGAATGACTGAGTCATCAAATCATGGAATCATCAACTCATGGAATCATCAAATCGTGGAATCATCAAATTGTGGAATCATCAAAGCACTGAAATCTCCAATTATCAAATCATTGAATTATCAAGTCATGGAATCATCAAATCGTGGAGTCACCAAATCAACAAGTCATTGATTCTTCAATCTGTTGGGTCACCAAATCACTGGATCATCAAATCAAATCATGGAATCATCAAATCAAATCAAGGAATCATCAAACCAAGTCACCGGATCTCCAAATTGTTGGATCTTCAAATCATGGAATCATCAAATCAAATCAAGGAATCATCAAACCAAGTCACCGGATCTCCAAATTGTTGGATCTTCAAATCATGGAATCATCAAATCAAATCAAGGAATCATCAAACCAAGTCACCGGATCTCCAAATTGTTGGATCTTCAAATCATGGAATCATCAAATCAAATCAAGGAATCATCAAACCAAGTCACCGGATCTCCAAATTGTTGGATCTTCAAATCATGGAATCATCAAATCAAATCAAGGAATCATCAAACCAAGTCACCGGATCTCCAAATTGTTGGATCTTCAAATCATGGAATCATCAAATCAAATCAAGGAATCATCAAACCAAGTCACCGGATCTCCAAATTGTTGGATCTTCAAATCATGGAATCATCAAATCAAATCAAGGAATCATCAAACCAAGTCACCGGATCTCCAAATTGTTGGATCTTCAAATCATGGAATCATCAAATCAAATCAAGGAATCATCAAACCAAGTCACCGGATCTCCAAATTGTTGGATCTTCAAATCATGGAATCATCAAATCAAATCAAGGAATCATCAAACCAAGTCACCGGATCTCCAAATTGTTGGATCTTCAAATCATGGAATCATCAAATCAAATCAAGGAATCATCAAACCAAGTCACCGGATCTCCAAATTGTTGGATCTTCAAATCATGGAATCATCAAATCAAATCAAGGAATCATCAAACCAAGTCACCGGATCTCCAAATTGTTGGATCTTCAAATCATGGAATCATCAAATCAAATCAAGGAATCATCAAACCAAGTCACCGGATCTCCAAATTGTTGGATCTTCAAATCATGGAATCATCAAATCAAATCAAGGAATCATCAAACCAAGTCACCGGATCTCCAAATTGTTGGATCTTCAAATCATGGAATCATCAAATCAAATCAAGGAATCATCAAACCAAGTCACCGGATCTCCAAATTGTTGGATCTTCAAATCATGGAATCATCAAATCAAATCAAGGAATCATCAAACCAAGTCACCGGATCTCCAAATTGTTGGATCTTCAAATCATGGAATCATCAAATCAAATCAAGGAATCATCAAACCAAGTCACCGGATCTCCAAATTGTTGGATCTTCAAATCATGGAATCATCAAATCAAATCAAGGAATCATCAAACCAAGTCACCGGATCTCCAAATTGTTGGATCTTCAAATCATGGAATCATCAAATCAAATCAAGGAATCATCAAACCAAGTCACCGGATCTCCAAATTGTTGGATCTTCAAATCATGGAATCATCAAATCAAATCAAGGAATCATCAAACCAAGTCACCGGATCTCCAAATTGTTGGATCTTCAAATCATGGAATCATCAAATCAAATCAAGGAATCATCAAACCAAGTCACCGGATCTCCAAATTGTTGGATCTTCAAATCATGGAATCATCAAATCAAATCAAGGAATCATCAAACCAAGTCACCGGATCTCCAAATTGTTGGATCTTCAAATCATGGAATCATCAAATCAAATCAAGGAATCATCAAACCAAGTCACCGGATCTCCAAATTGTTGGATCTTCAAATCATGGAATCATCAAATCAAATCAAGGAATCATCAAACCAAGTCACCGGATCTCCAAATTGTTGGATCTTCAAATCATGGAATCATCAAATCAAATCAAGGAATCATCAAACCAAGTCACCGGATCTCCAAATTGTTGGATCTTCAAATCATGGAATCATCAAATCAAATCAAGGAATCATCAAACCAAGTCACCGGATCTCCAAATTGTTGGATCTTCAAATCATGGAATCATCAAATCAAATCAAGGAATCATCAAACCAAGTCACCGGATCTCCAAATTGTTGGATCTTCAAATCATGGAATCATCAAATCAAATCAAGGAATCATCAAACCAAGTCACCGGATCTCCAAATTGTTGGATCTTCAAATCATGGAATCATCAAATCAAATCAAGGAATCATCAAACCAAGTCACCGGATCTCCAAATTGTTGGATCTTCAAATCATGGAATCATCAAATCAAATCAAGGAATCATCAAACCAAGTCACCGGATCTCCAAATTGTTGGATCTTCAAATCATGGAATCATCAAATCAAATCAAGGAATCATCAAACCAAGTCACCGGATCTCCAAATTGTTGGATCTTCAAATCATGGAATCATCAAATCAAATCAAGGAATCATCAAACCAAGTCACCGGATCTCCAAATTGTTGGATCTTCAAATCATGGAATCATCAAATCAAATCAAGGAATCATCAAACCAAGTCACCGGATCTCCAAATTGTTGGATCTTCAAATCATGGAATCATCAAATCAAATCAAGGAATCATCAAACCAAGTCACCGGATCTCCAAATTGTTGGATCTTCAAATCATGGAATCATCAAATCAAATCAAGGAATCATCAAACCAAGTCACCGGATCTCCAAATTGTTGGATCTTCAAATCATGGAATCATCAAATCAAATCAAGGAATCATCAAACCAAGTCACCGGATCTCCAAATTGTTGGATCTTCAAATCATGGAATCATCAAATCAAATCAAGGAATCATCAAACCAAGTCACCGGATCTCCAAATTGTTGGATCTTCAAATCATGGAATCATCAAATCAAATCAAGGAATCATCAAACCAAGTCACCGGATCTCCAAATTGTTGGATCTTCAAATCATGGAATCATCAAATCAAATCAAGGAATCATCAAACCAAGTCACCGGATCTCCAAATTGTTGGATCTTCAAATCATGGAATCATCAAATCAAATCAAGGAATCATCAAACCAAGTCACCGGATCTCCAAATTGTTGGATCTTCAAATCATGGAATCATCAAATCAAATCAAGGAATCATCAAACCAAGTCACCGGATCTCCAAATTGTTGGATCTTCAAATCATGGAATCATCAAATCAAATCAAGGAATCATCAAACCAAGTCACCGGATCTCCAAATTGTTGGATCTTCAAATCATGGAATCATCAAATCAAATCAAGGAATCATCAAACCAAGTCACCGGATCTCCAAATTGTTGGATCTTCAAATCATGGAATCATCAAATCAAATCAAGGAATCATCAAACCAAGTCACCGGATCTCCAAATTGTTGGATCTTCAAATCATGGAATCATCAAATCAAATCAAGGAATCATCAAACCAAGTCACCGGATCTCCAAATTGTTGGATCTTCAAATCATGGAATCATCAAATCAAATCAAGGAATCATCAAACCAAGTCACCGGATCTCCAAATTGTTGGATCTTCAAATCATGGAATCATCAAATCAAATCAAGGAATCATCAAACCAAGTCACCGGATCTCCAAATTGTTGGATCTTCAAATCATGGAATCATCAAATCAAATCAAGGAATCATCAAACCAAGTCACCGGATCTCCAAATTGTTGGATCTTCAAATCATGGAATCATCAAATCAAATCAAGGAATCATCAAACCAAGTCACCGGATCTCCAAATTGTTGGATCTTCAAATCATGGAATCATCAAATCAAATCAAGGAATCATCAAACCAAGTCACCGGATCTCCAAATTGTTGGATCTTCAAATCATGGAATCATCAAATCAAATCAAGGAATCATCAAACCAAGTCACCGGATCTCCAAATTGTTGGATCTTCAAATCATGGAATCATCAAATCAAATCAAGGAATCATCAAACCAAGTCACCGGATCTCCAAATTGTTGGATCTTCAAATCATGGAATCATCAAATCAAATCAAGGAATCATCAAACCAAGTCACCGGATCTCCAAATTGTTGGATCTTCAAATCATGGAATCATCAAATCAAATCAAGGAATCATCAAACCAAGTCACCGGATCTCCAAATTGTTGGATCTTCAAATCATGGAATCATCAAATCAAATCAAGGAATCATCAAACCAAGTCACCGGATCTCCAAATTGTTGGATCTTCAAATCATGGAATCATCAAATCAAATCAAGGAATCATCAAACCAAGTCACCGGATCTCCAAATTGTTGGATCTTCAAATCATGGAATCATCAAATCAAATCAAGGAATCATCAAACCAAGTCACCGGATCTCCAAATTGTTGGATCTTCAAATCATGGAATCATCAAATCAAATCAAGGAATCATCAAACCAAGTCACCGGATCTCCAAATTGTTGGATCTTCAAATCATGGAATCATCAAATCAAATCAAGGAATCATCAAACCAAGTCACCGGATCTCCAAATTGTTGGATCTTCAAATCATGGAATCATCAAATCAAATCAAGGAATCATCAAACCAAGTCACCGGATCTCCAAATTGTTGGATCTTCAAATCATGGAATCATCAAATCAAATCAAGGAATCATCAAACCAAGTCACCGGATCTCCAAATTGTTGGATCTTCAAATCATGGAATCATCAAATCAAATCAAGGAATCATCAAACCAAGTCACCGGATCTCCAAATTGTTGGATCTTCAAATCATGGAATCATCAAATCAAATCAAGGAATCATCAAACCAAGTCACCGGATCTCCAAATTGTTGGATCTTCAAATCATGGAATCATCAAATCAAATCAAGGAATCATCAAACCAAGTCACCGGATCTCCAAATTGTTGGATCTTCAAATCATGGAATCATCAAATCAAATCAAGGAATCATCAAACCAAGTCACCGGATCTCCAAATTGTTGGATCTTCAAATCATGGAATCATCAAATCAAATCAAGGAATCATCAAACCAAGTCACCGGATCTCCAAATTGTTGGATCTTCAAATCATGGAATCATCAAATCAAATCAAGGAATCATCAAACCAAGTCACCGGATCTCCAAATTGTTGGATCTTCAAATCATGGAATCATCAAATCAAATCAAGGAATCATCAAACCAAGTCACCGGATCTCCAAATTGTTGGATCTTCAAATCATGGAATCATCAAATCAAATCAAGGAATCATCAAACCAAGTCACCGGATCTCCAAATTGTTGGATCTTCAAATCATGGAATCATCAAATCAAATCAAGGAATCATCAAACCAAGTCACCGGATCTCCAAATTGTTGGATCTTCAAATCATGGAATCATCAAATCAAATCAAGGAATCATCAAACCAAGTCACCGGATCTCCAAATTGTTGGATCTTCAAATCATGGAATCATCAAATCAAATCAAGGAATCATCAAACCAAGTCACCGGATCTCCAAATTGTTGGATCTTCAAATCATGGAATCATCAAATCAAATCAAGGAATCATCAAACCAAGTCACCGGATCTCCAAATTGTTGGATCTTCAAATCATGGAATCATCAAATCAAATCAAGGAATCATCAAACCAAGTCACCGGATCTCCAAATTGTTGGATCTTCAAATCATGGAATCATCAAATCAAATCAAGGAATCATCAAACCAAGTCACCGGATCTCCAAATTGTTGGATCTTCAAATCATGGAATCATCAAATCAAATCAAGGAATCATCAAACCAAGTCACCGGATCTCCAAATTGTTGGATCTTCAAATCATGGAATCATCAAATCAAATCAAGGAATCATCAAACCAAGTCACCGGATCTCCAAATTGTTGGATCTTCAAATCATGGAATCATCAAATCAAATCAAGGAATCATCAAACCAAGTCACCGGATCTCCAAATTGTTGGATCTTCAAATCATGGAATCATCAAATCAAATCAAGGAATCATCAAACCAAGTCACCGGATCTCCAAATTGTTGGATCTTCAAATCATGGAATCATCAAATCAAATCAAGGAATCATCAAACCAAGTCACCGGATCTCCAAATTGTTGGATCTTCAAATCATGGAATCATCAAATCAAATCAAGGAATCATCAAACCAAGTCACCGGATCTCCAAATTGTTGGATCTTCAAATCATGGAATCATCAAATCAAATCAAGGAATCATCAAACCAAGTCACCGGATCTCCAAATTGTTGGATCTTCAAATCATGGAATCATCAAATCAAATCAAGGAATCATCAAACCAAGTCACCGGATCTCCAAATTGTTGGATCTTCAAATCATGGAATCATCAAATCAAATCAAGGAATCATCAAACCAAGTCACCGGATCTCCAAATTGTTGGATCTTCAAATCATGGAATCATCAAATCAAATCAAGGAATCATCAAACCAAGTCACCGGATCTCCAAATTGTTGGATCTTCAAATCATGGAATCATCAAATCAAATCAAGGAATCATCAAACCAAGTCACCGGATCTCCAAATTGTTGGATCTTCAAATCATGGAATCATCAAATCAAATCAAGGAATCATCAAACCAAGTCACCGGATCTCCAAATTGTTGGATCTTCAAATCATGGAATCATCAAATCAAATCAAGGAATCATCAAACCAAGTCACCGGATCTCCAAATTGTTGGATCTTCAAATCATGGAATCATCAAATCAAATCAAGGAATCATCAAACCAAGTCACCGGATCTCCAAATTGTTGGATCTTCAAATCATGGAATCATCAAATCAAATCAAGGAATCATCAAACCAAGTCACCGGATCTCCAAATTGTTGGATCTTCAAATCATGGAATCATCAAATCAAATCAAGGAATCATCAAACCAAGTCACCGGATCTCCAAATTGTTGGATCTTCAAATCATGGAATCATCAAATCAAATCAAGGAATCATCAAACCAAGTCACCGGATCTCCAAATTGTTGGATCTTCAAATCATGGAATCATCAAATCAAATCAAGGAATCATCAAACCAAGTCACCGGATCTCCAAATTGTTGGATCTTCAAATCATGGAATCATCAAATCAAATCAAGGAATCATCAAACCAAGTCACCGGATCTCCAAATTGTTGGATCTTCAAATCATGGAATCATCAAATCAAATCAAGGAATCATCAAACCAAGTCACCGGATCTCCAAATTGTTGGATCTTCAAATCATGGAATCATCAAATCAAATCAAGGAATCATCAAACCAAGTCACCGGATCTCCAAATTGTTGGATCTTCAAATCATGGAATCATCAAATCAAATCAAGGAATCATCAAACCAAGTCACCGGATCTCCAAATTGTTGGATCTTCAAATCATGGAATCATCAAATCATCCGATCATTGAACCGTTGAATTATCAAGTCATCAAATCGTGGAATCATCAAATCATTGCGTCATCAAAACACTGAACTGTCAAATCATCAGATCGACAAATGATCATTATCAGCTTGAATTATCAACTCATCAAATCATGGCATCATCAAATCGTGGAGTCATCAAATCATCAAGTCACCGAATCTTCCATTTGTTGGATCGTCAAATCATTGAGTCATCAACACGAGGAATCATTAACTCATGGAATCATCAACTCGTGGAATCATCATATCGTGGAATAATCAAATCATCAGATTGTCAAATCATTGCACGATCAGGTCATCAAATCATGGAATCATTAAATCATTGAACCATCAATTAGCGGTGTCTCTGAATCTCCAAACTGTTGGATCCTCCAACTGTTGGATCGTCAATTCGTTGAATCATCAAATTAATGAATCCTCACATAATTGGATCATCAGCTTATCAAATCACGGAATCATCAAATCGTGGAATCATCAAATTGTCAAGTCATTGGATCTTCAAGTTCTTGGGTCTTCAAATTGTGGAATCCTCAAATCATGGAATTATCAAATCACCAGATTATTAGATCATCACATCGTTATCAATTCCTCGGATCATCAAATCGTTGAGTCATCAAAGCGTTATCACCTCATCGGATCATCAGATCACCGAGTCATCAAATCGTTATCAACTCATCAGATCAAATTGCTGACTCATCAAATCGTTATCAACTCATCAGAACATCAGATTATCAGATCGTTATCAACTCATCGGATCATCAGATCACCGAGTCATCAAATCGTTATCAACTCATCGGATCATCAGGTCATCAAATTGTTGTCAACTCATCGAATCTTCAGATCACTGAGTCATCAAATCGTTATCAACTCATTGGATCATCAGATCACTGTGGCATCAAATCGTTATCAACTCATCAAATTATGAAATCTCCGAGTCATCAAATCATTATCAACTCATCAAATCATCGGATCACTGAGTCATCAAATTGTTATCAACTCATTGGATCATCAGATCACTGAGTCATCAAATCGTTATCAACTCATGGGATCATCAGATCACCAAATCGTTATCAACTCATGGGATCATCAGATCATCAAATCGTTATCAACTCATCAATTCATCAGATCACTGTGTCATCAAATCATTATTAACTCATCAAATTATGAAATCTTTGAGTCATCAAATCGTTATCAACTCATCGAATCATCAGATCACCGAGTCATCAAATCGTTATCAACTCAT
>NW_018364548.1:170343-173876 GCF_002078875.1 Numida meleagris | reverse complement strand
CACCAGTTCCAAGTGCACCAGTTCCATGTGCACCAGTTCCATCCCATTGCACCAGTTCCAAGTGCACCAGTTCCATGTGCACCAGTTCCATCCCACTGCACCAGTTCCAAGTGCACCAGTTCCATGTGCACCAGTTCCATCCCATTGCACCCACACCCACCCAAGGCTACACACCCACTCCCACCCCCACGCACACTCACGTGATCTCACTCCACTCACACTCACACACTCACTCCCACACCCACTCACACCTACTCTCCCCCACACCCAAGCCTACACACCCACTCACACTCACACCCACTCACACTCACACACCCACTCGCGTGATCTCACTCACACTCACTCACCCCCACACCCACCCCCTCACACACACCCACTCCCACACCCACTCACACTCACGTGATCTCACTCACACTCACGCCCACACCCACCCACTCACACTCACACACCCACTCACACCCACTCTCCCCCACACCCAAGCTTACACACCCACTCACACTCACATGACCCCACTCACACTCACACCCACACCCACCCACTCACACTCACACACCCACTCCCACGGACATGACCTCGCCCCATTCACACTCACCCATCCACTCACACTCACGTGATCTCACTCCGCTCCCACACGCACACTCACGCACGTGACCCCGCCCCACTCACACTCACACTCACACACCCACTCACACGCCCACTCACACCCACTCTCCCCTACACCCAAGCTTACACACCCACTCACCCTCACATGAACCCCACTCACACTCACTCCCACACCCACCCACTCACACTCACACTCCCACACCCACTCACACCTACTCTCCCCCACACCCAAGCCTACACACCCACTCACACTCACACACCCACTCACACTCACACACCCACTCACACTCACACACCCACTCACACTCACACACCCACTCACACCCACTCCCACGGACTTGACCTCGCCCCATTCACACTCACCCATCCACTCACGCTCACGTGATCCCACTCCGCTCCCACACGCACACTCACGCACGTGACCCCGCCCCACTCACACTCACACTCACACTCACACACCCACTCACACGCCCACTCACACCCACTCTCCCCCACACCCAAGCCTACACACCCACTCACACTCACATGACCCCACTCACACTCACGCCCACACCCACCCACTCACACTCACACACCCACTCCCACCCACTCTCCCCCACACCCAAGCTTACACACCCACTCACACTCACACACCCACTCACACCCACACCCACGGACTTGACCTCGCCCCATGCACACTCACCCATCCACTCACACTCACGTGATCGCACTCCGCTCCCACTCGCACACTCACGCACGTGACCCCGCTCCATTCACGCTCACACTCACGTGATCTCACTCCACTCCCACCCACACCCACCCGCTCACACTCGTTCTTCCCATCCGTACACCCAGCGTTACACACCCACTCACACTCACACACCCACTCGCGTGATCTCACTCACACCCACTCACCCCCACACCCACCCACTCACACACACCCACTCCCACACCCACTCACATTCACGTGATCTCACTCCACTCACACTCACACTCACACACCCACTCACACCCACTCTCCCCCTCACCCAAGCCTACACACCCACTCACACTCACATGACCCCACTCACACTCACACCCACACCCACCCACTCACACTCACACACCCACTCACACCCAAGCTTACACACCCACTCACACTCACACACCCACTCACACCCACTCCCACGGACTTGACCTCGCCCCATTCACACTCACCCATCCACTCCCAGTCACGTGATCCCACTCCGCTCCCACACGCACACTCACGCACGTGACCCCGCCCCATTCACGCTCACACTCACGTGATCTCACTCCACTCACACTCACGCTCACATCCACTCTCCCACACCCAAATTTACACACCCACTCACACTCACACACGCACTCGCGTGATCTCACTCACACTCACTCACCCCCACACCCACCCACTCACACACACCCACCCACTCACACTCACTCCCACACCCACCCACTCACACTCACACACCCACTCACACTCATTCATGTGATCTCAACCCAATCACACCCGCTCACACTCACATCCACTCACACCCACCCTAAGTTACACACACACTCACTCACATAGTCCCACTCACACTCACTCCCACACCCACCCACTCACACTGACACACCCACTCACACTCACGTGACCTCACTCACACTCACTCCCACACCCTCCCAGTTTCCACACCCACTCACACTCGCACTCACGTGATCTCACTCACACTTACACACCCCCACCCAAAGTTACACACCCACTCCCACACCCACTCACACTCATGTGACCTCAGCCCACTCACACCCACTCACACTCACATCCACTCACCCACACCCACAGCTACACACCCACTCACACTCACATGACCCCACTCACACTCACTCCCACATACACACACTCACACACCCACTCACACACCCACTCACACTCACGTGACCTCACTCACACACACACACACACCCTCCCAGTTTCACACCCACTCACACTCATGTGATCTCAGCCCAATCACACCCGCTCACACTCACATCCACTCACACCCACCCAAAGTTACACACCCACTCACTCACACAGTCCCACTCACACTCACTCCCACACCCACCCACTCACACTCACACACCCACTCACACTCACGTGACCTCACTCACACTCACTCCCACACCCTCCCAGTCTCCACACCCACTCACTCACACCCACTCACACCCAAAGTTACACTCACAATCACACCTGCTCACACTCACATCCACTCACCCACACCCAAAGTTACACACACACTCACACTCACAAGTCCCCACTCACACTCACTCCCACACCCACCCACTCACACTCACTCACACTCACACTCACTCATGTGACCTCAGCCCGCTCACACCCGCTCACACTCACATCCACCCACCCCCACTCACTTACACATCCGCCCACACTAACATGACCCCACTCACGCTCACACACCCACTCACACTCACGTGACCTCACTCACACTTACTTCCACACCCTCCCAGTTTCCACACCCACTCACTCACACCCACTCACACCCAAAGTTACACTCACAATCACACCCGCTCACACTCACATGATCCCACTCACACTCACACACCCACCCACTCACACTCACACTCACTCATGTGACCTAAGCCCAATCACACTCTCTCACACTCACATCCACCCACCCCCTCTCACTTACACACCCACTCACACTCACATGACCCCACTCACACTCACATGACCCCACTCACACTCACATGACCCCACTCACACTCATGTGATCTCACCGCACTCACACTCACACACCCACTCACTCCCACACCCACCCGAAGTTCCACGCCCACTCACACTCACACCCCCACTCACACTCATGTGACCTCACCCCACTCACACTCACACCCACTCACACTCACACCCACTCACACTCACGCGATCTCACCGCATTCACACTCACACCCACTCACTCCCACACCCTCCCAAAGCTACACAC
>NW_018364548.1:166412-168597 GCF_002078875.1 Numida meleagris | reverse complement strand
TCCCAGTGCTTCTAGTGCCCCCATTCCCAGTGCCCCCAGTCCCTCCCAGTCCCAGTGTGTCCCAGTCTCTCCCAGTGCTTCCAGTGCCCCCATTCCCAGTGTGTCCCAGTCCCTCCCAGTGCCCCCAGTCCCTCCCAGTGCTCCCAGTCCCTCCCAGTCCCAGTGTGTCCCAGTCCCTCTCAGTCCCCCATTCCCAGTCCCAGTGCCCCCAGTCCCTCCCAGTGCGTCCCAGTGCCCCCATTCCCAGTGTGTCCCAGTCCCTCCCAGTGCCCCCAGTCCCTCCCAGTGCTCCCAGTCCCTCCCAGTCCCAGTGTGTTCCAGTCCCTCCCAGTGCTCCCAGTGCCCCCAGTCCCTCCCAGTGCCCCTGTTCCCAGTGTGTCCCAGTCCCTCCCAGTGCTCTCAGTGCTCCCAGTGTGTCCCAGTCCTTCCCAGTGCTCCCAGTCCCTCCCAGTGCGTCCCAGTGCCCCCATTCCCAGTGTGTCCCAGTCCCTCCCAGTGCTCCCAGTGCCCCCAGTCCCTCCCAGTCCCAGTGTGTCCCAGTCCTCCCCAGTGCCCCCAGTCCCTCCCAGTCCCTCCCAGTCCCAGTGTGTCCCAGTCCCTCCCAGTGCCCCCAGTCCCTCCCAGTGCTCCCAGTCCCTCCCAGTCCCAGTGTGTCCCAGTCCCTACCAGTGCTCCCAGTGCCCTCAGTCCCTCCCAGTGCCCCTGTTCCCAGTGTGTCCCAGTGCGTCCCAGTGCTCCCAGTGCCCCCTGTCCCTCCCAGTGCTCCCAGTCCCTCCCAGTCCCAGTGTGTTCCAGTCCCTCCCAGTGCTTCCAGTCCCAGTGTGTCCCAGTGCGTCCCAGTGCCCCCAGTCCCTCCCAGTCCCAGTGTGTCCCAGTGCGTCCCAGTGCCCCCAATCCCTCCCAGTCCCTCCCAGTGCCCCTGTTCCCAGTGTGTCCCAGTCCTTCCCAGTGCTCCCAGTGCTCCCAGTCCCTCCCAGTGCATCCCAGTGCCCCCATTCCCAGTGTGTCCCAGTCCCTCCCAGTGCTCCCAGTGTGTCCCAGTCCTTCCCAGTGCGTCCCAGTACTCCCAGTCCCTCCGAGTGCCCCCAGTGCTCCCAGTCCCTCCCAGTGCTCTCAGTGCTCCCAGTGTGTCCCAGTGCTCCCAGTCCCTCCCAGTGCATCCCAGTCCCTCCCAGTCCCAGTGTGTCCCAGTCCTTCCCAGTGCTCCCAGTGCCCCCATTCACAGTGTGTCCCAGACCCTCCCGGTCCCTCCCAGTGCTCCCAGTGCCCCCAGTCCCTCCCAGTCCCTCCCAGTGCTCCCAGTCCCTCCCAGTCCCAGTGTGTCCCAGTCCCTCCCAGTGCTCCCAGTGCCCTCAGTCCCTCCCAGTGCCCCTGTTCCCAGTGTGTCCCAGTCCCTCCCAGTGCTCTCAGTGCTCCCACTGTGTCCCAGTCCTCCCCAGTGCTCCCAGTACTCCCAGTCCCTCCCAGTGCGTCCCAGTGCCCCCATTCCCAGTGTGTCCCAGTACCTCCCAGTGCTCCCAGTGCCCCCAGTCCCTCCCAGTCCCAGTGTGTCCCAGTCCATCCCAGTGCTCCCAGTGCCTCCAGTGCCTCCCAGTGTGTCCCAGTCCCTCCCAGTGCTCCCAGTGCCCTCAGTCCCAGTGTGTCCCAGTCCCTCCCAGTGCTCCCAGTGCCTCCCAGTGCTCCCAGTACCTCCAGTCCCATTGTGTCCCAGTGTGTCCCAGTCCCTCCCAGTGCCCCCAGTACCTCCCAGTGCTCCCAGTCCCTCCCAGTCCCAGTGTGTCCCAGTCCCTCCCAGTCCTCCCAGTGCCCCCAGTCCCAGTACTCCCAGTCCCTCCGAGTGCCCCCAGTGCTCCCAGTCCTAGCGTGTCCCAGTCCCTCCCAGTGCATCCCAGTCCCTCCCAGTGCATCCCAATCCTTCCCAGTGTATCCCAGTCCTTCCCAGTGCTCCCAGTGCCCCCATTCACAGTGTGTCCCAGTCCCTCCCAGTGATCCCAGTGCCCCCAGTCCCTCCCCTTCCCAGTGTGTCCCAGTCCCTCCCAGTCCCTCCCAGTGCTCCCAGTGCCCCCAGTCCCAGTGTGTCCCAGTACCAGGCCCGGGGGGGTGGGGGAGGGCAGTGGGCCGGGCGAAGGGACAAAGGGACATTGAGGGGGGACACAAAGGGATCGTTGTGGGGTGGGAGGGGACG
>NW_018364548.1:162256-163412 GCF_002078875.1 Numida meleagris | reverse complement strand
GAAGGGGGTCCTAAGGAGATCCTATGGGGTGGGGGAAGAGTCCTATGGGGATCCTATGGGGCAGGGGGGAACGGAATATGCGAGCAGTGCTATGGGGTTTGGGGACATCACTGTGGGGTTTAGGGATGTGGGTTTGGGGTCAGAGCTGTGGGGTCCGGGGCACGTGGCTATGGGGTCTGGGTTTGGAGCTATGGGGTCTGTGGACAAGGTCGTGGGGTTTGGGGCTGTGGCTATGGGGTCTGGGGGCTTTGCTGTGGGGCTGAGGGCTTTGCTATGGGGTCTGGGGGTGTGGCTGTGGGGTTTGGGGTCAGATCTATAGGGTTTGGGGGCTTTGCTATGGGGTGTTTGGGGGCTTTGCTATGGGGTTTGGGGGCTTTGCTATGGGGTTTGGGGTCAGATCTATGGGGTTTGGAGGCTTTGCTATGGGGTTTGGGGTCAGATCTATGGGGTTTGGGGGCTTTGCTGTGGATTGTGGGTTCAGAGCTGTGGGGTGTGGGGACATTGCTATGGGGTCTGGAGAGACGGCTGTGGGGTTTGGGGTCGGAGCTATGGGGTTGGGGACATGGCTGTGGGGTGTGGGGATGTGGGTTTGGGGGCAGTGCTATGGGGCCTGGGGCTTTCGCTATGGGGTTTGGGGTCATCGCTATGGGGCTGCGGGGTTTTGCTATGGGGTCATTGCTATGGGGCCTGGGGGTTTTGCTCTGGGGTTTGGGAGCAGTGCTATGGGGCCTGGGGGTTTTGTTATGGGGTTGGTGGGCAGTGCTATGGGGCCTGGGGGTTTTGCTATGGGGACACTGCTATGGGGCGTAGAGGTATTGCTCTGGGGTTTGGGGGCAGTGCTATGGGGTTTGGGGGTTTTGTTATGGGGGCAGTGCTATGGGGCCTGGGGGTTTTGCTCTGGGGTTTGGGGGCAGTGCTGTGGGGCCTGGGGGTTTTGCTATGGGGGCAGTGCTATGGGGCCTGGGGGTTTTGCTCTGGGGTTTGGGGTCCTCGCTATGGGGCCGTGGGGTTTTGCTATGGGGTCATCGCTATGGGGCCTGGGGGTTTTGTTCTGGGGTTTGGGAGCAGTGCTATGGGGCCTGGGGGTTTCGTTATGGGGTTGGTGTGCAGTGCTGTGGGGCCTGGGGGTTTTGCTATGGGGGCAGTGCTATGGGGC
>NW_018364548.1:157241-158777 GCF_002078875.1 Numida meleagris | reverse complement strand
TGGGGACGTGGGGATATGGGGACAATGGGGACATGGGGACAATTGGGATATGGGGACGGGGACAATGTGGGGATATGGGAAATGTGGGGATGGGGGGACAATGGGGACATGGGGACAGACAGATGTGGGGACATTGGGCCATGGGGTCGTGGGGACATCATGGGGACACTGGGGACGTGGGGACATAGGGGCATTGGGGATGTGGGGACATGGGGACATTGGGACGTGGGGACACAAGGACATGGGGACAATGGGGACAGACAGATGTGGGGACATGGAGACACAGGGATATGGGGACAATGGGGATGTGGGGACCGACAGACGTGGGGACACTGGGACATGGGGACACAGGGACGTGGGGACAATGGGGACATGGGGACAGACGTGGGGACACTGGGATGTGGGGACACAAGGACACGAGGACAATGGGGACATGGGGACAATGAGGACATGGGGAAATGGGGACAATGGGGATATGGGGACAATGGGGACGTGGGGATATGGGGACATGGGATATGGGGACAGGTATGGGGACAATGGGAACAATGGGGACATGGGGACATTGGGACGTGGAGACACAAGGACATGGGGACAATGGGGACAGACAGATGTGGGGACGTGGGGACAATGGGGACATGGGGACATCGGGATGTGGGGACACAAGGACATGGGGACAATGGGGACATGGGTGCAATGGGGACAGACAGATGTGGGGACATGGGGACGTGGGGATATGGGAACAATGGGGACAGGGGCACATGGGGACAATGGGGACAATGGGGACGTGGGGACAGTGGAGACGTGGGGACATGGGGGCAGACAGATGTGGGGACAGGGGGACATGGGGACAATGGGGACACAAGGACATGGGGACAATGAGGACATGGGGACAATGGGGACATGAGGACATGGGGATACGGGGACGGACAGACGCGGGGACACTGGGATGTGGGGACACTGGGACGTGGGGACAGATGTGGGGACAATGGAGACAGGGGGACAATGGGGACGCGGGGACAGACAGATGTGGGGACATGGGGACGGATGTGGGAACACGGGGACATGGGGACACAAGGACACGGGGACAATGGGGACAGGGGACAATGGGGACATGGGGACGTGGGGACAATGGGGACATGGGGTATGGGGACAGGTATGGGGACATGGGGATACAAGGATATGGGGACATGGGGACAGTGGGGACATGGGGACAATGGGGACATGGGGACACAAGGATATGGGGACGTGGGGACAATGGGGACATGGGGACATGGGGACATTGGGGACATGGGGACACAAGGATATGGGGACAATGGAGACATGGGGACAATGGGGACATGGGGACACAAGGATATGGGGATGTGGGGACAATGGGGACGTGGGGACAATGGGGACATGGGGACATGGGGACACAAGGATATGGGGACATGGGGACAATGGAGACATGGGGACAGTGGGGACATGGGGACACAAGGATATGGGGACAATGGGGACGTGGGGACATGAGGATATGGGGACATTGGGGACATGGGGACA
>NW_018364548.1:152598-154739 GCF_002078875.1 Numida meleagris | reverse complement strand
GGGGTCACTGTGGGGTTGCTGTGGGGTCGTGGTGTAGGGACGTGGGATAGGGACGTGGGATGGGGTCATGGTGTAGGGTCGCACTGTGGGGTCAGGGTGTGGGGACATGGGATGGGGTCACGGTGTGGGGTCACATTTTGGGGTCACGGTGTGGGGACGTGGGATTGCAACGCAGGGTTGTGTGCCGGGTTGCAATGCAAGAATGCAATGTGGCGTTGCAATGCGGGGTTGCAATGCAAGATTGCAATGCAGGGTTGTGTGCAGGGCTGCAATGCAAGATTGCAGTGCAGGGTTGCAATGTGGGGTTGCAATGCAGGGTTGTGTGCATGGCTGCAATGCAAGATTGCAGTGCAGAGTTGCGATGTAGGGTTGCAATGCACTGTTGCAATGGAGGGCTGCAATGCAGGGTTGTGTGCAGGGTTGCAATGCAAGAATGCAATGTGGCGTTGCAATGCAGGGTTGCAATGCAAGATTGCAATGCAGGGTTGTGTGCATGGCTGCAATGCAAGATTGCAGTGCAGAGTTGCAATGTAGGGTTGCAATGCACAAATGCAATGCAGGGTTGCAATGGAGGGCTGCAATGCAGGGTTGTGTGCAGGGTTGCAATGCAAGAATGCAATGTGGGGTTGCAATGTGGGCTGCAGTGTGGGGTTGTGTGCAGAGTTGCAATGCAAGATTGCAATGCAGGGTTGCAATGCGGGGTTGCAATGCGGGGTTGCAATGTGGGGTTGCAATGTGGGGTTGTGTGCGAGGTTGCAATGCAAGATTGCAATGCGGGGTTGCAATGCAAGATTGCAGTGCAGGGTTGCAAGGCAAGGTTGCGAAGTGAGGTTGCAATGCAGGGTTGTGTGAGGGGCTGCAACGCAAGATTGCAGCACAGGGGTGCAATGTGGGGTTGCAATGCCAGATTGCAATGCGGGGTTGCAATGTGGGGTTGTGTGCGGGGTTGCAATGCAAGAATGCAATGCAGGGTTGCAATGTGGGGTTGTGTGCGAGGTTGCAATGCAAGATTGCAATGCAGGGTTGCAATGCGGGGTTGCAGTGCATGATTGCAACACACTGTTGCAGTGGAGGGTTGCAATGCAGGGGTGTGTGCAGGGTTGCAATGCAAGATTGCAGTGCAGGGTTGCAAAGCAAGAGTGCAATGTGGGGTTGCAATGCAAGATTGCAATGCAAGATTGCAATGTAGGGTTGTGTGCAGGGTTGCAATGCAAGAATGCAATGCGGGTCGCAATGCAAGCTTGCAATGCAGGGTTGCAATGCACTGTTGCAATGGAGGGTTGCAATGGAGGGTTGCAATGCAGAGTTGTGTGCGGGCCTGCAATGCAAGAATGCAATGCGGGGTTGCAATGCCTGATTGCAACGCACTGTTGCAATGTAGGGTTTCAATGCAGGGTTGTGTGCGGAGTTGCAATGCAAGATTGCAATGGAGGGTTGCAATGGAGGGTTGCAATGCAAGATTGCAGCGTAGGGTTGTGTGCAGGGTTGCAATGCGGGGTTGCAATGCAGAGTTGCAATGTAGGGTTGCAATGCGGAGTTGTGTGCGGGGCTGCAATGCAAGATTGCAGCACAGGGTTGCAATGTGGGGTTGCAATGCAAGATTGCAATGCAGGGATGCAGTGGAGGGTTGCAGTGTGCAGTTGCACGGCAGGGTTACCATGTGGGGTGGCAATGTAGAGTTGCAACTCACCGTTATGATGCAGGGTTGCAATGCAAGGTTGCAGTGCGGGGTTGCAGGGGAGGGCTACGAATACATGGTTGCGATGCAGGACTGTGGTGCAAGGTTGCAATGCAGGGTTGCAATGCAAGATTGGAATGCACTGTTGCAACGTGGAGTTGCAGTGGAGGGTCGCAATGTGGGGTCACAATGCATGGTTGCGGTGGAGGGCTACAAATACATGGTTGCAATGCAGGGTTGCAATGCAAAATTGCAGTGCGGGGTTGCACTGGAGGGTCGCAATGTGGGGTTGCAATGTGGGGTTGCAACGCAGAGTTGCAGTGCATGGTTGCAGTGCAGGGTCACAATGCAGGGTAGCGATGCATGGTTGCAATGTGGGGTTGCAGTGGAGGGTCACGATGCAGGATTGGAATGCAGGGTTGCAATGTGGGGTTGCAGTGGAGGGTCACGATGCAGGATTGGA
>NW_018364548.1:147828-149369 GCF_002078875.1 Numida meleagris | reverse complement strand
TCCGTCCCCATCCCCATGTGATATCACCACTGTGGTCGCCATCCCCAAGGGATGTCACCACCATAGTCCCCCATCTCCATATGATGTCACCTCCATGGTCACCATCCCCACGTGATGTCGCCTCCGTGGTCCCCATCCCCAGCTCTTGATCAGGGTCACCACTGTTGTCTCCATCCCCATGTGGTGTCACCACCATTGTCACTATCCCCGGTCAGTGTCACCTACATGGTTCCCACGCCCATGCGATGTCATCACTTTGGTCCCCATCCCCATGAGATGTCACCACCATGGTCCCCATCCCCAGGCAATGTCACCTCCATGGTCCCCATCAAAAGGAGATGTCACCTCATGGCCCCCATCTCCAGCCCTTGGTCAATGCCACCACCACGGTGACACTGTTGGTGACCAGTGTCATCACCATGGTGACCACAATCACCATCCCCAGGGAATGTCACCATCACAGTCCCCATACCCATGCGAGGTCACCACCATGGACTTCATCCCCATGTGATGTCACCACCGTGGTCCTCATCTCCATACAATGTCACCTCCACTGTCCCCATCCCCAGTCAATGTCACCACCGTGGTCCCATCCTCAGTCAGCATCACTTCCATTGTCCCCATCCCCATCAGATGTCACCTCCGTGGTCCCCATCCTCAGCCCTCGGTCAATGCCACCACCGCGGTCCCCATCTCCATGTGATGTCACCACCACGGTCCCCATCCCCAGGTGATGTCACTTCCATGGTCCCCAGCCCCAGTCAATGTCACCACCATGGTCCCCATCTCCATGTGATGTCACCACCATAATCCCCATCCCCATGCGATGTCACTTCCATGGTCCCCAGACCCAGCCCTTGGTCAATGTCACCACCATGGTCCCCATCTCCATGTGATGTCACCACCCTGGTCCCCAGCCCCAGGCGATGTCACCTCCATGGTCCCCAGTCCCAGCCCTTGGTTAATGTCACCACCCTGGTTCCCATCTCCATGTGGTGTCACCTCCATGGTCCCCAGCCCCAGCCCTTGGTCAATGTCACCACCACGATCCCCATCTCCATGCGATGTCACCTTCACGGTCCCCATCCATCTCCAGTCCTTGGCCAATGTCACCTCAGGTGGTGTCACCTCCGCGGTCCCCGTCCCCATCAGATGTCACCACCGTGGTCCCCACCTCATCCCCATCCCCATCCCCATCCCCATCGCGCCGCAGCTCGGGCTGTGGGGACCCCGGGGGCAGCGGGACGGGGTCAACGTGGGACCCCACAGTGGGACCCCAGGGAGGGAGGGATCGGACTCAACGTGGGAACCCCCCCGTGTGGGGACGCTGGGGGCAGTGCCATGGGGCGACATGCAGGGTTCCAGCCTGGGATTGGTTCCCAGTGCAGCGTGGGACCGGTTCCCGTTGCAGAATGGGACCGTTTTCCATTGTAGTATGGGACTGGTTCCCATTGCAGTATGGGACTGGTTCCCATTGCAGTGTGGGACCAGTTCCTATTGCAGTGTGGGACGGGTTCCTATTGCAGTGTGGGACCAGTTCC
>NW_018364548.1:139222-141108 GCF_002078875.1 Numida meleagris | reverse complement strand
GGATTGGTTCCCATTGTAGTATGGGACCATTTCCCATTGCAGAATGGGACCAGTTCCCATTGCAGTGTGGGACCAGTTCCCATTGCAGTGCAGGATCTGTTCCCATTGCAGAATGGGACCAGTTCCCATTGCAGTGCAGGATTGGTTCCTATTGCAGTTCCCACTGCAGTGTGGGATCGGTTCCTGTTGCAGAATGAGACCGTTTTCCATTGTAGTATGGGACTGGTTCCCATTGCAGTGTGGGACTTTTTCCCATTGCAGTGCAGGATTGGCTCCCATTGTAGTATGGGACCAGATCCCACTATAATGTGGGACCGGTTCCCATTGCAGTTCCCATTGCAGAATGGGACAAGTTCCCATTGCAGTGTGGGATCGGTTCCCACTGTAGTATGGGACCAGTTCCCATTGCAGCGTGGGACCGGTTCCACTGCACTGTGGGACCAGTTCCCATTGCAGTGCGGGATTGGTTCCCATTGCAGTGCGGGATTGGTTCCCATTGCAGTGCGGGATTGGTTCCCATTGTAGTCTGGGACCAGTTCCCACTGTAGTGTGGGATTGGTTCCCGTTGCAGTGTGGGACCGGTTCCCATTGCAGTGCAGGATTGGTTCCCATTGCAGAGTGGGACCGGCTCCACTGCACTGTGGTACCAGTTCCCATTGCAGTTCCCATTGCAGTGTGGGACTAGTTCCCATTGCAGAATGGGACCAGTTCCCATTGCAGAATGGGACCGGTTCCTATTGCAGTGTGGGACCAGTTCCCATTGCAGTGTGGGACCAGTTCCCATTGCAGTGCAGGATTGGTTCCCATTGTAGTATGGGACCATTTCCCATTGCAGAATGGGACCAGTTCCCACTGCAGTGTGGAACCAGTTCCCATTGCAGAATGGGACCGGTTCCAAGTGCAGCATGGGACCGGTTCCTATTGCAGTGTGGGATCAGTTCCCATTGCAGTGTGGGACCAGTTCCTATTGCAGCGTGGGACGGGTTCCTATTGCAGTGTGGGACCAGTTCCCATTGCAGTGTGGGACCAGTTTCCATTGTAGTGTGGGACCAGTTCCCATTGCAGTGCAGGATTGGTTCCCATTGTAGTATGGGACCATTTCCCACTGCAGAATGGGACCATTTCCCACTGCAGAATGGGACCAGTTCCCACTGCAGTGTGGAACCAGTTCCCGTTGCAGTGTGGGACCAGTTCCCAGTGCAGTGCAGGATTGGCTCCCATTGCAGAATGGGACCAGTTCCCATTGTAGTGTGGGACCAGTTCCCATTGCAGAATGGGACCAGTTCCCGTTGCAGTGTGGGACCGGTTCCCATTGCAGTTCCCATGGCAGTGTGGGACTAGTTCCCACTGCAGTGCAGGATTGTCTCCCACTGTAGTGTGGGATTGGTTCCCACTGTAGTGTGGGACCTGTTTCCATTGCAGAATGGGACCATTTTCCATTGTAGTATGGGACCAGTTCCCATTGCAGTGTGGGACCAGTTCCCATTGCAGTGCAGGATTGGTTCCCACTGCAGTATGGGACCAGTTCCCATTATAGTGTGGGACCAGTTCCCATTATAGTGTGGGACCAGTTCCCATTGCAGCTCCCATTGCAGTGTGGGATCGGATCCCGCTGCAGCGCGGATGGGTTCGGTGAGCAGCGCTGCCCGGCACAGAAAGGCCACCCGGTGTCAGAGCGTTGGCTGCAGATATATTTGGATAGAGCGCGAGATTTATAGACCTTTATATCGATAGAAGGGGGTTCTTCTCTCATGTAAAAATTCAAAATACAGTTTTTACTATTAACAATCGGAAGTGTCAATGTACAAAGTCTGACTGCGAAGCCCGAGGGGAACGGAACCGAAGGGACCGAAAGAAACACACGGAGCGAAGAGGAGAAATAACAC
>NW_018364548.1:135687-136903 GCF_002078875.1 Numida meleagris | reverse complement strand
TGCCCATCCCATTGATGCCTGGCCCATTGACGCTGGGTTCACCAGCTCACGGCCCATTGATGCCCAGTTCACCAGTACTCATCCCATTGATGCCCAGTTCACCAGTCCCAGTCCCATTGATGCCCCATTCACTGACACCCGGCCCACTGACGCCCATCCCACTGAGGCCCCATCCATCAGAACCTGGCCCATTGACATCCCATCAATGCTCATCCCACTGACGCCCAGTTCACCAGTTCCCATTCCAGTGATGCCCATCCCACTGATGCTGGGTTCACCAGTTCCCGCGCCATTGATGCCCCATCCATAGATACCTGCAGGGCCCAGTGATGCCCAGTTCACCAGTTCCCATCCCACTGAGGCCCAGTTCACCAGTTCCCAGCCCATTGACGCTCCATCCATGGATGCCCACTCCATTACCACTTGGCCCAGTTGTTCCCAGTCCATCAGTACCCAGCCCAGTTCTTCCCAGTCCATCAGTACCGGGCCCATTGATGCCCAGTTCACCAGCCCCATCCCATTGACGCCCCGCCATTGATGCCCACTCCATCACTGCTTGGCCCAGTTGTTCCCAGTCCATCAGTACCCGGCCCAGTTGTTTCCAGTCCATCAGTACCCGGCCCAGTTGTTCCCAGTCCATCAGTACCCGGCCCAGTTGTTCCCAGTCCATCAGTACCCGGCCCAGTTGTTCCCAGTCCACCAGTAGCAAGCCCAGTTCTTCCCAGTCCATCAGTACCCAACCCACTGATGCCCAGTTCACCAGTCCCATCCCACTGACGCCCCGCCATTGATGCCCACTCCATCACTGCCTGGCCCAGTTGTTCCCAGTCCACTGGTACCTGGCCCATTGATGCCCAGTTCACCGGTGCCAACCCATTGACGCCCCATCCATGGATTCCCACTCCATCACTGCCTGGCCCAGTTGTTCCCAGTCCATCAGTACCCAGCCCAGTTGTTCCCAGTCCATCAGTACCGGGCCCATTGATGCCCAGTTCACCGGTCCCATTCCAGTGACGCCCCATCCATTGATGCTCACTCCATCACTGCTCAGCCCAGTTGTTCCCAGTCCATCAGTACCCGGCCCAGTTGTTCCCAGTTCACCAGTGCCAGGCCCAGTTGTACCCAGTCCATCAGTACCCGGCCCAGTTGTTCCCAGTCCATAAGTACCAGGCCCAGTTGTTCCCAGTTCACCAGTAGCAAGCCCAGTTCTTCCTAG
>NW_018364548.1:129075-132614 GCF_002078875.1 Numida meleagris | reverse complement strand
GTCCGAGCAGGGCCGGGTCCCCGCGTCGCCGCGTACCTGTGTCTGCCGCGCTGGGCTCGGCCTCGGCGGGCTTCTGCTGCTCCTGGGACGAGAGCAGGTCCTGAATCTGCAGGGAGAGGAGCGGGGCGGTTGGTGCGCGCCGCAAACCTGCAGCACGGGGTGCTGCCGCAGCCGCCAGGAGCCGCCGAGCAAGGATGGAAATGCGCGCAAAGCAACCGGCCCTGTCTGAACCGCTGCAGTCTGACCCTACACTGCTGCAATCTGACCTTGCATTGCTGCAATCTGACCCTGCGCCACTGCAGTCTGACCTTGCATTGCTGCAGTCCGCCCCTGCACCGCTGCAATCTGGCCTTGCATTGCTGCATTCTGACCCTGCGCCGCTGCAATTTAACCCTGCACCGCTGCAATATGACCCTGCGCTGCTGCAGTCTGAACCTGCACGGCTGCAATCTGACCCTGCACTGCTGCAATCTGACCCTGCACCGCTGCAGTCTGATCCTGCATTGCTGCACTGCTGCAATCTGACCTTACACTGCTGCAATCTGACCCTGCACCACTGCAATGTGACCTTGCATTGCTGCAATCTGCCCCTGCACCGCTGCAATCTTGCCTCTGCACTGCTGCAATCTGCCCCTGCACCGCTGCACTGCTGCAATCTGACCCTACACTGCTGCAATCTGGCCCTGCATTGCTGCAATTTGCCCCTGCACCGCTGCAGTCTGATCCTTCATTGCTGCATCGCTGCAGTCTGACCCTACACTGCTGCAGTCTGACCCTGCACCGCTGCAATCTGACCCTGCACCATGCACTGCTGCAATCTGCCTCTGTACATCTGCAGTCTTCCTCTGAACTGCTGCAATCCGCCCCTGCACCGCTGCAGTCTGACCCTACATTGCTGCAATCTGCCCCTGCACCACTGCAGTCTTCCTTTGAACTGCTGCAATCTGCCCCTGCACCGCTGCAGTCTGATCCTGCATTGCTGCACTGCTGCAATCTGACCCTGCACGGCTGCAACCTGACCTTGCATTGCTGCAATCTGCCCCTGCACCGCTGCCTGCACCACTGCAATCTGACCCTGCACCACTGTGGTGCACAGCTGCAATCTGATCCTGCACAACTGCAAGCAACCCCTGTACAACTGCAAGCTGCCCCTGCACAACTGCAAGCAGCCCCTGCACAATTGCAAGCTGCCCCTGCACTGCTGCAACCTGCTCCTGCACCACTGCAACCTGATTCTAGCACTGCAATCTGCTCTTGCACAGTTGTAATCTGCCTCTGCACTGCTGCAATCTGCCTCTGCATCGCTGCAACCTGACTCTAGCACTGCAACCTGCCCCTGTGCTGCAGCAAGCAGCCCCTGCACAACTGCAAGCAAGCCCTGTACAACTGCAAGCTGCCCCTGCACAACTTCAAGCAGCCCCTGCACAACTGCAAGCAACCCCTGCACAATTGCAAGCTGCCCCTGCATTGCTGCAGCCCCCAGAAGTCCCAGTTTGGACTTTCCCCTTTTGCAACCCACCCCCCCAGCTGCATCCCACCCTGCACCGGGGACTGCAGTGGGCTCCCCTGGCTGCCGCTGCAGCTCCGCGGTTACTCACGCTGGCGAGGCTGCTGTCCAGGTCGGGGAGATTCATGTCTGTCACCGTCATCGAGGGGCTGAAGAGCTGCAAGAGGAACGGTGTCGGGGANCCCTACACTGCTGCAATCTGACCCTGCACCGCTGCACTGCTGCAATCTGACCCTACACTGTTGCAGTCTGACCCTGCACCACTGCATTCTGATCCCGCATTGCTGCAATCTGCCCCTGCACTGCTGCAATCTGACTCTACCAATGCAACCTGCAATCTGCATCGCTGCAGCCTGCATTTGTACAATTGCAACTGCACCTGCACAACTGCAATCTGCCTGTGCACCGCTGCAACCTGATTCTAGCACAGCATTCAGCTCCAGCATCACTGCAATCTGCCTCTGTGCAATTGCAAGCTGGCCCTGTACAGTTGCAAGCAGCCCCTGCACAACTGCAAGCAACCCCTGCACAATTGCAAGCAGCCCCTGTACAACTGCAAGCAGCCCCTCCACAATTGCAAGCAGCCCCTGCACAATTGCAAGCAGCCCCTGCACAACTGCAAGCAGCCCCTGCACAATTGCAAGCAACCCCTGTACAATTGCAAGCAGCCCCTGCACAATTGCAAGCAGCCCCTGTACAATTGCAAGCAGCCCCTGCACAACTGCAAGCAGCCCCTCCACAACTGCAAGCTGCCCCTGCACAACTGCAAGCAGCCCCTCCACAACTGCAAGCAGCCCCTGCACAATTGCAAGCTGCCCCTGCACAACTGCAAGCAGACCCTGCACAACTGCAAGAAGCCCCTACACAACTGCAAGCAGCCCCTGTACAATTGCAAGCTGCCCCTGCACTGCTGCAATCTGCATCTGCACCACTGCAACCTGACTCTAGCACTGCAATCTCCTCCTGCACCTCTGCAATCTGCATCTGCACCACTGCAATCTGCATCTGCACTGCTGCAATCTGCATCTGCACTGCTGCAGCCTGACTCTAGCACTGCAATCTGCTCTTGCACAGCTGCAAGCAGCCCTTGCACAATTGCAAGCAGCCCCTGCACAACTGCAAGCAGCCCCTCCACAACTGCAAGCAGCCCCTGTACAACTGCAAGCAGCCCCTGCACAACTGCAAGCAGCCCCTGCACAATTGCAAGCTGCCCCTCCACAATTGCAAGCTGCCCCTCCACAATTGCAAGCAGCCACTGTACAACTGCAAGCAGCCCCTGCACAACTGCAAGCAGCCCCTGCACAACTGCAAGCAACCCCTGCACAGTTGCAAGCAGCCCCTGTACAACTGCAAGCTGCCCCTGCACAACTGCAAGCTGACCCTGCACAACTGCAAGCTGACCCTGCACAATTGCAAGCAGCCCCTGCACAATTGCAAGCTGCCCCTGCACAATTGCAAGCTGCCCCTGTACAATTGCAAGCAGCCCCTACACAACTACAAGATGCCCCTGCACAATTGCAAGCAACCCCTGTACAGTTGCAAGCAGCCCCTGCACAATTGCAAGCAACCCCTACACAATTGCAAGCAGCCCCTGCACAACTGCAAGCTGCCCCTGCACTGCTGCAATCTGCATTTGCACCACTGCAACCTGACTCTAGCACTGCAATCTCCTCCTGCACAACTTCAATCTGCTCTTGCACAGCCGCAATCTGCCTCCGCACAACTGCAACCTGACTCTAGCACTGCAACCTGCCCCTACACAACTGCAAACAAACCCTGCACAATTGCAAGCAGCCCCTACACAACTGCAAACAACCCCTGCACAATTGCAAGCAGCCCCTGCACAACTGCAAGCAGCCCCTGCATTGCTGCAGCCCCCAGAACTCCCAGTTTGGGCTTTCCCCTTTTGCAACCCCCCCCCCCTGAGCCGCATCTTGCCCCGCAGCGGGGACAGCAGCGTGCTCCCCTGGCTGCCGCTGCAGCTCCGCGGTTACTCACGCTGGCGAGGCTGCTGTCCAGGTCGGGGAGATTC
>NW_018364548.1:124871-126019 GCF_002078875.1 Numida meleagris | reverse complement strand
GGTGGGGGGCTTGGGCTGAGCTCTGCCCCCGAGGTCAGCGCAGGGAGGGCTGGGTGCACACGCACTGAGCTCAGCGCCAGCGTGGGGAATGGTGAGCGCGGCCCCGGCACCACTGCGTGGAGCTGTGGGTGCCCCGGCCCTGGAGGTGTCCGAGGCCGTGGGGGGGGGAAGGGGGCACCCAGACCACGGCAGGGGTGGGGCTGGGGGGGCTTCGATCCCTGCCAACCCAGCCATTCTGTGCTTCTCTGATCTTCAAGGACCCTTCCAACCCAACCACACTGCGGTTCTGTAATCTGTAAGGACCTTTCCAACCCAACTATTCCACAGCTCTGTGATCTTTAAGGACCTTTCTAAATCATTCCATTGTTATCTGATCTTCAAGGTCCCTTCTAACTCAACCACTTCATGGCTCTATGATCTTTCAGGACCCTCCCAACCCAGACTCTTCTACAATAATCTTTTAGGACCCTTCCAACCCAACCATCTCATAGATCTACGATCTTCAAGGTCTCTTCCAACCCAACGATTCCATGGTTCAATGATCTTTCAAGACCCTCCCAGTCCAACCCCTTCTATGGTAACCTTTAAGGGCCCTTCCAACCCAACCATCCCACGGCTCTACAATCTTCAAGGTCCCTTCCAACCCAACTGTCCCACGGCTCCATGATCTTTAAGGACCCTTCCAACCCAACCATCCCATGGCTCTACAATCTTCAAGGTCCCTTCCAACCCAACCATCCCATGGCTCTACCATCGTCAAGGTCCCTACCAACCCAGCCCATTTTATGATTCTGTTATCATACAAAACATCCACCCTGGAGCCAATGACCGCAGCTCCCCATGTGCAGGCAGCACTTACTTGTCGAGGCAGGCAACGCTGAGGCACTTTTCCTGGGGCTGAGGCTGCGCGGTGCTGTTGCCGGCCGCGGCGGTCGTGGTGCTGGGCTCGTTCTCCTGCAGGATGGAGTCGATGAAGGTGGAGGGAGACAGAGGGGTTTCGACAGCGGGGGGGTTCCCTGGGCTGGTCTCCTCTACCTTGGGGCTGCGGGAGGGACTGGGGGGCTCCTCTTTGATGCGGACCACAGGGCTGCTCCTGGGAGAAGGAGAGAGAAGAGGGTGAGGATCTCGCACGCGTGGTTTCCAGATGT
>NW_018364548.1:120333-121404 GCF_002078875.1 Numida meleagris | reverse complement strand
GGAGCCCAGGGAGTTCCATCTGAACACGAGGGTGGCACACGTCACCCAGAGAGGTCACCCCCAGGGAGAGCACAGAGCCGCCGACTCACCTCTCATCCAGGCTGCCGCTGGGAGATGCTGAAGGGCTGGACTGGGCCAGCTCCGTCACGTCCGAGATGATGGGACCGGAGTTGGTCGATGAATCCGGGGAATAGATGTTGGAGCCGCTGTACGCTGGGGAAGAAGCCTGAAATGACAAGGGCAGCACGTTTTCTTGGAAACAGTACAAATGTACCAAGTAAAAAGACCAGATTCCTTCTCTGGATCACTCAGCACTTGGACTTTGAGAAGCTCCGACTTGAAGCTCTCCCCTCCCACTCAGCACCTCCACTTTTACGCTTCCATGGAAGCGGGAATTTGTATGGTGAGGATCTGCAGATGGACCAAGTTGGACCAGGAAACCTTTAAAGGCCCCTTCCAACCCAAAAGAGTCTATGATTCTACGAAATACAAGCTGTAGGAAACACAAGATTTCCACTCTGGTAACGGCCAACAGGAAATGGTTGCATTTCGGTATCAATCTTGCTAAAAAGTAAAATGAGTCGAGGAGTTGAAGCGAACACAAATGCCGTCTGCTCTCTGTGCATCAGCATCTGCCACCTCTGGATGAGAAGACGGCTGGAGATGACAGAGAATGGTGGTGGATGGGTCACTGGATGGGGATTGGTGACAGCGGTGTCCCCTGGGAGACAGCGGGAGATGGTTGGAGATGGTATGCAGAGAGTGGTGGTGGATGGGTCACTGGGTCAATGGATGGGTGGTGTCCCCCAAGGAACTGGGGGGGACGTTGGAGATGGTACGCAGAGTGGTGGTGGATGGGTCAGTGGGTCAAGGGATGGGGACTGGTGACAGCGGTGTCCTCTAAGAGACAGGGGGGATGGCTGGAGATGGTACGCAGAGTGGTGGTGGATGGGTCATTGGGTCAATGGATGGGGACTGGTGACAGTGGTGTCCCCCAGGGAATGATAGGGGGTGCTGGAGATGGTACACAGAAAGTGGTGGTGGATGGGTCACTGGGTCAATGGATGGGGA
>NW_018364548.1:105672-110919 GCF_002078875.1 Numida meleagris | reverse complement strand
GACCAAGTTGGACCAGGAAACCTTTAAAGGCCCCTTCCAACTCAAAAGAGTCTATGATTCTATGAAATAGAAGCTGTAGGAAACACAAGATTTCCACTCTGGTAACGGCCAACAGGAAACAATTGCATTTCAGTAATTAGCATCTTCTTGCTAAGAAGTAAAATGAGTTGAGGAGTTGAAGTGAACACAAAAGCCATATGTTCTCTGTGCATCAGCATCTGCCACCTCCAGATGAGAAGATGGCTGGAGATGACAGAGAATTGTGGTGGATGGGTCACTGGGTCAATGGATGGGGATTGGTGACAGCGGTGTCCCCTAGGAGACAGCGGGAGATGGTTGGAGATGGTATGCAGAGAGGGGTGGTGGATGGGTCACTGGGTCAATGGATGGGGATCAGAGAAAGCAGTGTCCCCCAGGGGTTGGGGGGAGTTGGTTGGAGATGGTACGCAGGGTGGTGGTGGATGGCTGAATGGGTCAAGAGATGGAGACCAGTGACAGCGGTGTCCCCCAGAGGACAAGGGGAGACAGCTGGAGATCGCATGCAGAGAGTGGTGGTGGATGGCTCAGTGGGTCAATGGATGGGGATCAGAGACAGCGGTGTCCCCCAGGGGATGGATGGGGGGAGATGGCTGGAGATGGTAGGTAGAGAGTGGTGGTGGATGGGTCATTGGGTCAATGGGTGGGGACTGGTGACAGCGGTGTCCCCTAGGAGACAGCGGGAGATGGTTGGAGATGGCATGCAGAGAGTGGCGGTGGATGGGTCACTGGGTCAATGGATGGGGATCAGAGACAGCGGTGTTCCCCAGGGGATGGATGGGGGGAGATGGCTGGAGATGGTAGGTATAGAGTGGTGGTGGATGGATCATTGGGTCAATGGATGGGGACTGGTGACAGTGGTGTCCCCCAAGGAATAGTGGGGGTGATGGAGATGGTACGCAGAGTGGTGGTGGATTTGTCAGTGGGTCAGTGGATGGGGATCAGTGACAGCGGTGTCCCCCAGGGGACGGGGGAGATGGGGTTGGAGATGGTACGCAGAGAGTGGCAGTGGATGGGTCACTGGGTCAGTAGATGGGGATTGGTGACAGTGGTGTCCCCCAAGGAATGGTGGGGGTGCTGGAGATGGTACACAGAGTGGTGATGGATGGGTCACTGGGTCAAGAGATGGGGATTGGTGGCAGCGGTGTCCCCAAGGGGACGGTGGCTCTTCGACCCCTTGATCAGTGGCACAAGAGAACATGATCGAGTGCACCCTCAGCGTGCAGACAGCCCCGAGCTGAGCGGTGCGGTCGATCCAAGGAGGAGTTGGACCAGACGGCCTTTAGAGGCCCTTCCCAACCCAAAATGATTCTGTGTCTCTACGATCCCAGCCGGGGGCAGGCAGCACGAGGCACGCGGGGACGCCGAGATGCTCCGCAGCCACGGCTGGGGGCCGTGGATTTGGGGCTGCCCCGCTGCATTCCCAGGCACACGGATTCTCCTTGGCAGGCGGAGGATCGCTTCGGGCACAGAGCGAGCAGGGAGCTGGGAGCAGCCCACCCACAGCCACGCTGTGTTTATCCAAGCAGCCGGAGCGGCTGCTTGGATAAACACAGCGTGGCTGTGGGTGCAGATGGGGCTACGGCGGCGCTGGATCCATTGCACTCGTTGGCAGAGTGCTCTGAAAGCCACCCAGGCAGCTCCGGGCAGAACGCCACGCGTGCCCCGGCTTGAGAAAAGAGAACCACCTGCGTTCCTCATAACCGGGACGCGGCTGGAAGAGCTCCCGCAGGTTCTGCTGCAAGAAGAAAGGAGCTTTGAAAGCAGAGATCACAGGAGCCCGAGGAGCTGGAAGGGGAACAAAGAGCTCCTGCAGGGTGGGCCGATGGCAGAGAGCTTGTGAGTGGGGCCGGGTGGGCTAGGGTCAGATGAAAATGTTCCAGGATCATCATAGCCCAGTTGGAGCCTGATGGGGTCAGCTGAAAATGCTCCAGGATCACCATGGCCCAGTCGGGGCCTGATGGGGTCAGCTGAAAATGCTCCAGGATCACCATGGCCCAGTTGGGGCCTGATGATGTCAGCTGAAAATGCTCCAGGATCATCATGGCCCAGCTGGTTCCTGATGGAGTCAGCTGAAAATACTCCAGGATCACCATGGCCCAGTTGGTTTCTGATAGGGTCAGCTGAAAATGCTCCAGGATCACCACGGCCCAGTTGGGGCCTAATGGGGTCAGCTGAAAATGCTCCAGGATCACCATGGCCCAGTTGGGGCCTGATGGGGTCAGCTGAAAATGCTCCAGGATCACCATGGCCCAGTTGGGGCCTAATGGGGTCAGCTGAAAATGCTCCAGGATCACCACGGCCCAGTTGGGGCCTGATGCTGGCAGCCAGCGCTCGGCACGGGGTGGGCAGCAGTTGTCACTGCCATCAGGGACGGCTTCGTTTCACTGCAAGGAAAACTCAGCCACACACCAGACGGGTCTCACGTGGGGTGAGCAGGGCTGCCCCGTGGGGAGGGGGCCCTGGATTCTGGTCCCGCAGGGCTCACACAACACACAGGACCTGAGCCCGTTTCTCCTGCACCGCGTGCTGACAGATCCTGTGGATCTCGTCCCCTCGAGGGCTGCCGCTGCTCTGAGCAATGTGCGGTGCCACACGACCTTCCTCCGGTGTGGGACACTCCGCCTCCAGACCCCCACGTGGCTCCTGGTGTGACCCACGGACAGCAGGCTCCTTGTGGGAACCACGTTGATTACACACAGCCATCCATTAACCAGGAAGGACCTTTGCAACCCAACCATACTATGTCACTATGATTTTGAAGGACCCTTCCAATCCAATCCAATCCATTCTATGATCCTATGGTTCTTTGATCTTGAAGGACCTTTCCAACCAACCATACTATGTCTGCATGATCTTTAAGGACCCTTCCAACCCAAGCATACTATGTCACTATGATATTTAAGGATCCTTCCAATCCAATCCATTCCATGATCCAATGGTTCTTTGATCTTTAAAGACCTTTCCAACCCAACCACCCCACGGCTCTATGATCTTTAAGGACCACTTCCAAACAACCCTACTATCTCTCCATGATCCTTAAGGACCCTTCAAACCCAACCATTCTATGGTTCTATGATCTTCAAGGACCCCTCCAACCCAACCATTCCATGGCCCTGTGATCTTCAAGGACCCCTCCAACCCAACCATCCCATGGCTCTGTGATCTGTAAGGACTCAGACATCCAACTTACTTTGAGGTAAATCCAAAGCGAAGATGGAATGAGCAGAGGGAAGCCGAGGACACCACTGCCCCCATCTCTGCTGCTGGTCGGACTGGGTGACCCTTGCTTGGTCAGCGACCCAAAGCCCCGGTCCCATCAGAACCTCCTGGAGAACCACCAGGTTCTGCTGGTACCTCGTGCCTGGCCGTGCTCAAGGGACGACTGGGTTATGTCCTCAGTGACATGCTTCAATGAGGGGACCAGGGAGCTGGACCCAATGAGTTTATAGGTCCCCTCCATCTGCATCTGTCCTGCCCTGTTCTATTCTGTTTTGTTCCATCATGCTCTGATCTATTTGTTTACGAGGGTGGACAGCAATAGGACAAGGGGGAATGGTTTTAAACTGAGACAGGGGAGGTTTAGGTTGGATGTTAGGAGGAATTTTTTCACGCAGAGGGTGATGACGCCCTGGCACAGGTTGCCCAAGGAGGTTGTGGATGGAGGTCCCTGGAAGCATCCAAGGCCAGGCTCTGGGCAGCCTGGGCTGGGGGCTGGCGACCCTGCACTCAGTAGAGGGATGAAACGAGATGATCTATGAGGTCCTTTTCAACCCAGGCCATTCTGTCATTCTATGATTCTATTCCATCCCGTTCTATCTTTTTCTATCCTGTCCTGTTCTATTCTGTCCTCCTCTACCCTGTTCTGTTCTACCCTGCTCTGTCCAATCCTGCTCTGTCCTATCCTGCTCTGTTCTATCCCGTTCTGATCGATCCTGTTCTGTCCTGTCCTGCTCTGCCTTATCCTGCTCGGTCCTGTCCTGTTCTGTCCTGTCTTATCCTGCTCGGTCCTGTCCTGTTCTGTTCTGTCCTGCTCTGTACTATCCTGCTCTGTCCTATCCTGCTCTGCTCTATCCTGCTCTGCTCTATCCTGCTCTGCTCTATCCTCTTCTGTCCTATCCTGCTCTGCTCTATCCTGTTCCATTCTATCCTGTTCTGTTCTATCCTGTTCTGTTCTGCCCTGTTCTGCTCTATCCTGCTCTGCTCTATCCTGTTCCATTCTATCCTGCTCTGTTCTATCCTGTTCTGTTCTGCCCTGTTCTGCTCTATCCTGTTCTGTTCTGTCCTGTTCTGCTCTATCCTGTTCTGTTCTATCCTGCTCTGCTCTATCCTGTTCTGTTCTGTCCTGTTCTGTTCTATCCTGCTCTGCTCTCTCCCATCCTGTTCTACCCTGCTCTGTCCTACCCTGCTCTGCCCTATCTTGCTCTGATCCATCCTGTTCTATCCTGCTCTGTCCTATCTCATTCTGCCCTATCCCGTTCTATCCTGCTCTGTCCCATCGTGCTCTGGCCTATCCCGTTCAGTTCGATCCTGTTCATTTCTCTCCTGCTCTGTCCTCTCCTGCCCTGTTCCCTCCCCGTGTTCCCTCCCAGCTGCCACCTCTCACCCACGAGCTCCACCAGCACGGGGCCAGCGCCCTGCAGCCGAACAGAGCGAGCAGGGACACACCATCAAGACGTGGGAAATCCTACAAGGATCCACCCCGGGGAGGTGGCCCCGTCCCCTCCGCCCGGCGCCGCGGCACTTACTGCGTATGGGGATGAGCCGTGGACGTGCTCCAGGGAGTACTGGCGGCTGTACTTCGGCATGGAATGTGCTGAACTGCTGTCGTTCAGCATCAGGGGGCTGCAAGAGAGTCCCAAAACCCGCGGGGTCACCGCGCTGCCGGCATCCGGCACCAGCACCGCGGGAACACGGCCGTGGGGAGAGCAATGGGGGGGGGAAGCTATAGGGTGAGGTTGGAGCAGAGACAGCGGGGGATGTTAAGGCTCAGAGGGGAGAAGTGGAAGTGCTGCAGCACGATCCTGGGGCAGAACCGGTAATGGTTAATGCCAAATTAATTGGGAAGCGCCGATGATAACCAATTAGGAGCTTCCAGTGCCATCAGCAAGGGAAAGAATCCCCCAGCACATTGCAAGTGTAATCAGCAGGGGAAAGAATCCCCCAGCACAATGCAAGTGTCATCAGCAAGGGAAAGAATCCCCCAGCACA
>NW_018364548.1:101472-103383 GCF_002078875.1 Numida meleagris | reverse complement strand
AGGTTGGGAGAGACCTCCAGGATCCCCCAGCCCAAGCCCAACCCACCTTACCATGACCCTAAATAGACCCACAGAATCATTAAGGTTGGAGAAGCTCTCCAAGATGCTTAAGTTGAACCCCAGCCCAGCCCACCATGACCCTTAACAGAACCACAGAGGCATTATTCATTTGGAAGAGACCTCCAGGATCCCCCAGGGCAACCCCAATCCATCCCTGCCATGACCCTAAATAGACCCATAGAGTCATTAAGGTTGGAAGAGACCTCCAAGATCACCCAGCCTGACCCCCACCCACCATGGCCCTAAATAGAACCAGAGAGTCATTATTCATTTGGAAGAGACCTCTGAGTCCCCCAGTCCAACCCCAACCCATCCCACCATGACCCTAACTAAAACCACAGTGTCATTAAGGTTGGAAGAGGCCTCCGAGAACCCCAAGTCCAACCCCAATCCATCCCCACTGTGACCCTAAACAGAACCATGGAATCATTACGTTTGGAAGAGATCTCCAAGATCCCTCAATTCAACCCCAACCCATCCCCACTGTGACCCTAAACAGAACCACAGAGTCATTAAGGTCGGACGTCCAGGATTACCCAGCCCAACCCCAACCCACCTCACTGTGACCCTAAATAGAACCACGGAGTCGATCAGGTCGGAAGAACCCCCTAGGACCCCCAGTGCAACCCCACCCCACCCCACCATGCCCCCTATCACATCCCCAAGTACCACATCCCCATGGTTCTGGAACACCTCCGGGGATGCTGACCCCACCACCCCCCTGGGCAGCCCGTGCCCCTGCATAACCGCTCTTTTGGGGAAGAAATGTTTCCTCATCTCCCACTTGACCCCCCGGGTGCAAGGTGAGGCCACCCCCTCCTGTCCCGTCGCCGTTCCCTGGGAGCAGAGGCCGACCCCCCCTCACCACAACGTCCTTCCAGGAGCTGTGGGGAGCGATGAGCTCTCCCCTGAGCCCCCTCTTCCCCCCAGCCGCCTATGGGGCAGTGCTATGGGGCTGAGGCTGGGTGGGCTTCAATGTCCCCCCCACCCAAACCTTCCTGTGACTCTGGGATCCCATCAGACCCTCCCCTCCATCTTGAACCCCGCTTCCCCCCCCAGCAGATCCCAACCCAGCTCCCCGCTCGCGGCAGAGGCGTTTGGGGCAGAGGACCCTCCAAGCTCCCCCCAGCTCCATCCATCCTGCGACTCTACAACCTGAAACCCATTTGGAAGGAGGGGGGGGGGGGCTCTGACCCAGAGCTTCTTTTTGGAAGCGCTCAGGACCCCGGCGGTGCTTTCGGGAGCACCCGAGGGCCGTGGGGCACAGCTGCTCCGCGCTCACCAATTACCGCGGGCAGCAGCGGGGCAATGAGCCGAGCACCCCGCACCTGAACCGACCGCGCCAACGGGGCCGGCACCGCCTCGGGAGCACCGCGGTGCCGGGCCGCAGCGCCGGGAACGCTCATTAGGAGCCGGGCAGGAGCAGCTGGGCCGGCGGCCCCCAGGGCTGCGCCCATCGGTCATGCTTTGCGCGGCGCGCCGCTTGACGAGGCAATTAAACGGCGCGGGGCTGACGAGGGCGGCTCCGAACGGTTTGGTTGAGGAGTTATTACAAGAGGTGAGCAGCGCTCGGCCGGGACCGTATCGCACGGAGATGGGGCTGCCAAGCACCTGCGGCTCAGGAAGAGCGGATCCGTGGGGACACAGGGCCCTGCAGGGCACCAGTGACACGGGGACAGCAACGGTGACATGGGAGCACACGGCAACAGCTCAGTGCTGGGGACATGGGGACAGCAACAGGGACCTGGGAGCACACAGACACAGCACAATGCTGGGGACATGGGGACACAAATGGGGACCTGGGAGCACATGGCAACAGCACAGTGCTGGGGACATGGGGACACAAATGGG
>NW_018364548.1:96072-97597 GCF_002078875.1 Numida meleagris | reverse complement strand
GGAACAAGGACAGGGCTCAGGGCACAAGGACAGGGTCAGGACGGGGTCAGGACAGGATTCAGGGCACAAGGACAGGGTCAGAATGGGGCTCAGGGCACAAGGATGGGGCTTGGGGCACAAGGATGGGGTCAAGATGGGGCTCAGTGCACAAGGACGGGGTTCAGAACACAAGGATGGGGTCAGGATGGGGCTCAGGGCACAAGGCCAGGGCTCAGTGCACAAGGATGGGGCTCGGGGCACAAGGACAGGGTCAGGAGGGGGCTTGGGGCACAAGGACGGGGTCAGGACGGGGCTTGGGACAGAGGGATGGGGTCAGGACGAGGCTCAGGACACAGAGATGGGGCTCAGGGCACAGGGACGGGGTCTGGACAGGGCTCAGGACATGGAGATGGGGCTCAGGGCACAGGGATGGGGCTCAGGGCACAGGGATGGGGTCAGGATGGGGCTCAGGACACAGAGATGGGGCTCAGGGCACAAGGACAGGGTTCAGGGCACAAGGACGGGGTCAGGACGGGGCTCAGGACACAAGGACAGGGTGAGGACGGGGCTCAGGACACAGGGTTGGGGCTCAGGGCACAAGGACGGGGTCAGGACGGGGCTCAGGACACAGGGTTGGGGCTCAGGGCACAAGGACGGGGTCAGGACGGAGCTCAGGGCACAGGGATGGGGTTCAAGGCACAAGGACAGGGTCAGGATGGGGCTCGGGACATGGATGGGGTCAGGATGGGATTCAGGTCACAGGAATGGAGCTCACGGCACAAGGACGGGGTTCAGGGCACAAGGACAGGGTCAGGATGGGACTCAGGGCACAGGAACGGGGCTTGGGACACAGGGATGGGGTCAGGACAAGGCTCAGGACACAGGGTTGGGGCTCAGTGCACAGGGACAGGGTCAGGACGGGATTCAGGGCACAGGGATGGGGCTCGGGANGGCCGGCGGAGCACAGCTCCACGGAGCGGCGCGTCCCCGCAGTGCCAGCTGTCGGGGGGAAGCAGCTGCGTCCTGGCTCAGGCTCCATCAGCTGCCAGCCCAAAAAGCGGCGGCGCATCGCGGCTGCGGTGCCATCAATCTTCGGCCTCCAGCGGGTCCCACCTCGGGGGGACGACGCATTGTGTGGCAAAGCGCGGAACGTCTGCGGACGGCGCAGCTGAGAGCCGGGGAGCAGCCCGCAGAGCCGTGCCGCTAATGACGGCCCCGGCCGCTGAGATCAGCTGCGTTCTGCTGACTAAAGGAGGCTGCGGACCAAGCGCATCCATCAACGCCCACCAGCACCGCTCCTGCTTCCCTTTTATCATTGCTCTGTACTGAGAACGCGGCGTCCGCAAGGACACGGCGCACGCAAGGAGGGCTGAGACACGAGAGCAGCCATCTCTCTCCGTCTTTTATCCTTAGCTCCGTGTTCTGCTTCTCACCCTGCCGCTGCAAAAAGCATCTGTCGCATCTGCAGCACCGAGCTCTGCACATCTGGCTTTCCCGGTGCATGGCTCCCGTTTCTCACCATGCAAGCGGGGGGTGCGCTGCCAGC
>NW_018364548.1:93955-94579 GCF_002078875.1 Numida meleagris | reverse complement strand
GACCCTTCCAACCATCCCACGGCTCTGTGACCTTCAAGGACCCCTCCAACCCAACCACCCCACAGTTCTGTAACCTATAGGACCCCTTCCAGCCCAATCCCTTCTACGTTTCCGTGGCTCTACACAGCGGACAGGTCCTGCAAGCAAACACGATGCAGCAGCAGAGCACAAAGCGGCCCCGCGCTGTGGTTTCTCGCCTCCCGGCAGCAGATCTACGAGCGCCGACGGTCCCAGCGCGGCACAGCCACAAGACAAAAGCGTGGGCACAGCACCTCCACCTCTCCCCCTCCCCTGATCCGGAGGCATCAGCTGAAGCCGGCAGCTGGCGGATTCCGTGCACACAAAAGGCCGCCGCTCCCCAGGCCCCCGTAATTGAGATGCAGAAGCGCTGCCGCCGCCTCCCGGGGGTCGTGGGACAAAGTCACGCCAGGAAAACAAATCGGAGGAGCGCGACAATGGCGCTGCTGCCGGGAGCGCTCCCCGGCTCCGCACCCCGATGGGTTTTCTGTCGTCGCCCTGCTATCCTGTGACCTCCGCACTCAGCCCCTTCCCACAGAATCTGCCCCTGCTTTGCCCAGCCCAGACCCCCAACATCGCCGCCTCGATGCCCGAGCTGCCAGCTCC
>NW_018364548.1:83484-89444 GCF_002078875.1 Numida meleagris | reverse complement strand
CATGGGGCAGTGATCCCCCCCACCTCCAGCTCTTTGCCAGGAGCAGCGCTGGGGAACACTTGTGCCATCAGGGGGTCCTCCCCCCAGACCCGGCCCAGGGAAGGAGCTCGGTGAGGCTGCAGCCAGAGCTGCTCGCTCCCTTACATCCCTGCAGGACCCGAGGACGGGCGATGGGAGCCCGGCTGCCGGAGCGCAGCTGCTGACGCCTGCTCCGAGCGCAGATGTTTTCACTGCTGGCTCCTGAGCTCCTGCAATCCCAGCCCTCAGCCTCCGCTGCCTGAGAGGTCCCCGAGCAAAATCATTGCTGAGTGCCGCGATTTACTGCGGCTCTCCCAGGAGCCCGCGCCGTGACGGCGACGTCTCATTTCCAAACCTGAACCAGGACTGCGTCGTTACTCAGCTCTGCCAGCTGCACCCTCACTCATTTTCAAAAGGAAATTCAGCAACGCAGCAAAACCGTAAATTGTCATTTCCAGAGGGGGACCGGTGAGCCGCGAAGCGGAGCCCCACGGAACCGCTCGGCGCAGATGCTCAGCAACAGCGCAGTCGTTAATCCTAATACCACTGCTTGCAGGAGGGAGCAGCTCGGTGGAGCAGGCAGGCTCCCGAGCCGGAGCACGGACGCTGCCCAGCTGCATGAGCCGGTGCACAGAGCCAGAGCGTGCGGCTGCTCCACGTGTCCTGATCCCAGCACCCAGACCTGGGCTGCAGGACCGTGGTGCCTCCAGAGCACTTCTAACAGGCACCTGAGAGCTTCTGATGGGCTCCTGAGAGCTTCTCATGGGCTCCTGGGAACTTCTGATGGGCTCCTAGGAACTTCTGATGAACTCCAGAGCACTTCTGATGGGCTCCTGGGAGCTTCTGATGGGCTCCTGGGAGCTTCTGATGGCCTCCTGAGGACTTCTCATGGGCTCCTGAGCACTTCTGATGAGCTCCTCGGAGCTTCTGATGGGCTCCTGAGGACTTCTGATGGGCTCCTGAGAGCTTCTTGGCCACAAGGGCTCACTGCTGGTTCACAGTCAGCTGCGAGAGTAAGAGTTGGTCAACCACTGCTCAACTGCTGGTCAACCGTTGGCCAGTCACTACTCAGCTGCTGGCCAACCGTTGCCCACCAGGACCCCCAGGTCCTTCTGGCAGAGCTTCTTTCCAGCAGCTCAGCCCCGACCTGTACCGGTTTGTGCAGTGGTTCCTCCCCGGGCGCAGGACCCTGCGCTGCCCGTGCTGAACCCATCAGATTCCTCCTGCCCCAGCCCTCATCCTGCCCAGCTGTGGCTGCGTGCTGGCACGGCCTTCTGGTACCGCAGATCCTGCCCCAGCTTGGTGGTGCAGGACCTGCACGCAGCTCGGCACACCTGCAGGCACGGCACGCGGGGCATGACGGACTCGTAAAGCACGGTGCAGAACAGAAAGCATCCAGGCAGCAGTTTCACAGGAGATCTCGTTACGAGTCTTACGCTGCTGCGGCGCAGACCGAGCCTCGCTTTTTCCGCGCCGCTTAACGCCGACGCGCGGAACGCCGGCATGCTCCCAGAGCTACGGAGGGAAGAGAGGAATGGAGGCGAGTCCCAGCTGCGCTCGCTCCTCTCCCAGATCCCTCCCAGCGGCCCCGAAGCTGGGAGGGCTCCCGGCTCCCGCTAACGAGGCGCGGTGACGGCACGCGGAGGCTCTCCTCTCACCGAACGCTGATGGATCCAATCTTTTCAACAAATGCTCCTACGCAAACGCCGTCCCCGGGGGTCAGCGTCGAGCGATAACAGAGATGTTGCTTTTGGAACCCCGAACCCATAAAGAATGTTACAAGGGTCGGAGTTACGGGGTATGATTTACGGGGGCTTCGCATGCGGTAAGCTAATCCTGGTGAGGAGGAATTGCCCTGAGCTCAGCCAAGTCCTCGCGTCTGCTGAGATTTATTCGCACCGAGGGAGATGCTCGCTTGGAGCTGGGGCCTCGTCGAGCACCGGGGCCTCACTGGCAGAGTGCAGCCGGGAGGAAGCGTGCTCAGGTCCTGCAGCGGAGCCAGCACTGAACGGTGCCCGGAGGAGACGTGGGGAAACCGACCCAGCAGGTGCAGGGCAGCACTGCGCCCAGCGGCCGGCCTGATGCTCAGCCTGCGGGCACGCGGCCGGGGGAGAATCCTTCCCAGACCCTGCTGCTCCCAGGGGATGGCGATGGGATCATGGAATCACAGAACCATAGAATGGCTCAGGTTGGAAAGGACCTTCAAGATCATCAAGTCCAACCGCAACCCAACCATCCTGCCCTAACCCTAACAACCCACCGCTAAACCATGTCCCCCAGCCCCACATCCAAACGGTTTTTAAGCACATTCATGGACGGTGACTCCATCACCTCCCTGGGGAGCCCGTTCCCGTGCTTCTCAACCCTTTCTGTACACAAGTTTTTCCTGGTCTCCAACCTAACCCTCCCCTGGCGCAGCTTGAGGCCGTTTCCCCTCGCCCTGTCCCCTGTCACCACTGAGAAGAGACCAGCCCCGCTCTCGCTGCCATCACCTGGCAGGGATTTGAGGAGAGCAGTGAGGTCTCCCCTCAGCCTCCCCTTCCCCAGACTAAACAGCCCCAGTTCCTTCAGTCTCTCCTCATTTTCTCCCAGCCCTTCCCCAGCCTCGCTGCCCTTCTTTGCACCGCTCCAGCACCTCCGTGTCCTTTCCGCACCGAGGAGCCCAAATCTGAACCCAGCACTCGAGGTGGGGCCTTAAAGAGCATGGAGCCATGGGAGTCAGGTTAGGAGGGGCCTTAAAGGTCATCATGGAAGGGGTTGGGTTGGGAGGGTCCTGAAAGATCACAGAGCCATGGAATGGTTGGATGCGAAGGGTCCTTAATGGTCAAAGCGCCATAGAATGGGTTGAGTTGGAAGAGAGCTTAGAGATCACAGAAGCACAGAATGGTTGGGTTGGAAGGGACCCCCAGCCCCACCCCTGCCATGGGTTGACCCCTCCCTTCCAGCTCAGGCTGCCCAGGGCCCCCCTTGCGGCCTCGGGCACCTCCAGGGATGGGGCATCCGCAGCTCCGGGCAGCAGTGCCGGGGCCGCAGCGCCTCTGGGTGCAGCCCAGTGCCATCTCCATGCTCCTCCTGCACAGGACTACACACTGCTCGGGCCGGGACCTGCTGCATTCATTCCTCCGTCCCCAGGAGGGAACTGGGAGGACGGGGAAGCCGTGATGCACCGCAGCCCTCAGAGCCAGAAGGCCGAGAGGCCGCGGGGAGCACTAAAACCTTCCCTGAAGCTTTGGCCATTCCATTTGTTCCACTTGTGGCTGGCGTGCCTTTTTTCTCCATCTCGTACACATGTTGTTTTTACTTTCTATCTCCGGAGACCCATAAAGGCTCTGGAAGAAGACCAAGGATTTGCATTTTCCAGGAGAGCGGCAAAAAAAAAAAAAAAAAAAAAGAAAAGCAAACCCAAAAACTAAAACACCAAAAGCCACAAGGATGCAACTGAGCCGCAGCAGGAAACCCCCGGAGCAGCACTCCCAGCCCACGTGCGTCTCCATGCGCTGCGGGATCTCCCTGCGAGACGGACGCGCTGCGCTCGTTAAGTTTTGTTACGCCAGCACAGCGGCTTAATAGCAAGGACAGCTGGGGCACAGATGAGGGGAGCCCCGTCCGTTCCCAGAGCAGCTCTGGGCGAGGAAAAAGGATTCAGAACGGAGCTCCGGGCACGAGGAAAGGCTCCGAGCTGCTGGCAACACGGCGCCGTGGGAGAGGGCTCCCACCGGCCCAGGGAGCGCAGAACAGTGCACACACACGTGCACATGCACGTGCACACACGCAGCCACAGGGCTATAGGCACACTGCACACGCATGCACCTTGCAGCACACACCGCACATGTATGTGCATGTAGAACGCGGAGCCATGGAATGGCTTTGGGTTGGGTTGGAAGGGTCCTTAAAGATCACAGTAACATGGTATAGTTTGAGTTGGAGGGGTCCTTAAAGATGACAGAGCCATGGGATGGTTGCGTTGGGAGGGTCCTTAAAGGTCATAGAGCTATGCAATGGTTAGGTTGGAAGAGTCCTTAAAGATCACAGAGGTATGGAATGGGTTGGGTTGGAAGGGTCCTAAAAGATCATAGGGCCATGGAATGGTTGAGTTGAAAGCGTCTTTAAAGATCACAGAGGTATGGAATGGGTTGGGTTGGAAGGGTCCTAAAAGATCATAGGGCCATGGAATGGTTGGGCTGGAAGGGTCCTTAAAGATCATAGAGCTATGGAATGGTTGGGTTGGAAGGGTCCGTAAAGATCACAGAGCCACTGAATTGTTGAGTTGAAAAGGTCCTTAGAAGTCACAGAGCCATGGAATGGTTGGGTTGGAAGGGTCCTTACAGATCAGAGAACCACAGAATGGTTGGGTTGGAAGGGATCCCCTGCCGTGGGCTGGTTGCCCCCCAGCTCAGGCTGCCCAGGGCCCCACCCGTGGCCTCGGGCACCTCCAGGGAAAGGTCCTGAGATCGCCTACTTCGCCTCCAGCCCAGGGCAAGCACCCATGAGCCGCAGACAGCCAGAACTTAATTGGGTGGAAGAGGTCACGGGGCCGGTGGAGGATTGCAGTAACAGAAGAGAGGGAGAGCTGACGGTATCCCCAGTTTCCCGAACACCCCAGTGCAGCCTGGCCGCTGCGGCAGGAGGTCACCCCACGGGCTCTGGTGGTGCTCAGGAGGTCCCTGCACCGCCGCCCCTCTCTGCCCCGAACGCAACGTGTCGAGGANTACAGATCACAGAGCCATGGGATGGTTGGGTTGGAAGGGTCCTTACAGATCACAGAGCCATGGGATGGTTGGGTTGGAAGGGTCCTTACAGATCATCTCTTTCAACCCCCGTGAAGGGCAGGCTCCCAACCACTGAATCACGCACCAGAACGAGTTCATAGAATCACGAAGACTTGAGAAGACCTCCAAGCTCCCCAACCCAACCCAGCCCCACTGACCTGTCCCCAGATGCTACATCTCCACGGCTCTTGAACACCTCCAGGGACGCCGTCCCCGCCAGCTCCCCGTGCAGCCCACGCCAACGCGTCCCCACTTTCAGAGAAGAGATCGTTCCCAATATCCGACCTGAAGCCGCCCCATCCAACCTCACCTACCCCACACATCTGGTGCTCTATAACTACTTCACGTTTTGAATTCACGGAGGCTGCAGAAATCAACGGAACGTTTGGAGAAGCGCTGATGTGACGGCGGTAGAGGACAACTTCCCGCCCCCGGCCCCGACGCCATTTTGTTTGGCACCTGCACCCTGCGGCCTGCAGGCGCGGCCCAGGCCCACGAAGCCCACGCGGCCGAAATTCTGCCCCAGGCAGCGAGCAGGAGCCTGAGGGAGGAACGGGAGCCGCCAGCTGGCTCGAGTTCTTTCAGCATCGCTAACTCGGGCTGCGGCGGTAATTAATTTCAGATTCAGATCGCGGCGCTGAACAACGAGCGCTCTTCCAGGTCTTTAACCTCCGGTTTGGAACGCCCCATAAAACCGGCTTCGGATGAGCTCAAGCAGTGACTCAGCTCGTAAAAAAGCAGCAGCGGAGATAAAACGCGCAGATCCCACGCTGGACGCGGCATTATGGGCCATCAAAGCCGTTTCAGGCTTGAGCTGATGGTTGACCCCGAGCCAGCGCCGCTCCCCAGGCCCACACTGGCCCTCGGCGCAGGAAGGCGGCCAAGCAGTGCAGGGATTGTCCCGTGGAGGGGTCACAAACGCAGGGAGCGGGGGCATGGCGTGGGGCTGGGAGAGCCCCAGTTTGGCCAGCGGGAGTCAGGTGGCTGGGACAAAAATGGAGAGCAGCGATCGGGGATGGACAGAACTCCAGCAGCACTGAGGATTTGTCTGCGACTGAGGTGATGAGCGCCCAGCACACACAGGAATCCTCCTTTTTGGGTATGGGGGAGAATTTGGATGTGCACAGTTTTCTTCCCATAAAATCAGACTTAGGGGTAGCTGGGTTCCAGGAG
>NW_018364548.1:75756-77387 GCF_002078875.1 Numida meleagris | reverse complement strand
GCTCAGGAGGTCCCTGCACCGCCGCCCCTCTCTGCCCCGAACGCAACGTGTCGAGGAAGGGAAGCACGGAGCAAAGCGTGCCATTTCTGCCACCCCTCCCCACATACATACTGCTTCATGGCTATCAGCTTGGAGTCCATGCTCTCCTGCTTTCCTTTCATCACCTGGATGTCGGTCAGCAGCTTGGTGACGTTGTCTTGCCGCACCTTGACGTCCTCGTTCTTTATGCTGGACACCTGGGGGGCAGAAAGGCGGACGTCAGCGACGCCTCCCTCCTACAGAACGGCCACGGAGGCACCGCAGCTGGGACTGCAAAAATCCCCCTCCCTTCTTCAGATCTCCGCATCCACCCCCGGGCACACGGCGCCGAGGGATGAAAACCGCCTACAACGCAACCACGCCGCAAGGAAACGGCCAACGGCAAACACCACGGTATCTGCTGCAGCCTCCAAGCGGCACGTTTCGGGATCAGGTGAAACTGGAGGTCGGTGCAAGAGCTGCTCGCCGGGTACAGCCCTTCCGATGGGCAAGACGTGCCCGACTACGACAACCCGAACGCTGACACCGGGCATGAAGCTGGGAGCGCGCGCATCCACACTGCGGGCAGGACGCGGGCATCCCTGCGCGCCTGCTAAGGCTCCGCCGCAATGCAGCGAGCAAAACGGCGGCCTCAGCAATTAAGAAGTCATCAGCTGGCTGGAGAAGGGAAGCCGGGACAGAAGGGGCAGCGCTAGAGCAGCTGAGGAGCAGACCCTGGGATCTGCTCTTCTGGTGAAACCCTCGTGAGACGCTGCGGTGCACGGGGAGCTCAACCTGTGGCCGCTCTCCCTCCTGCTGCGAGGCTCAATGCTTCAGACACAGCGAGCTCCCCTCTGCCAAGCCAACCCAAGCAGACGCTGCTTGTCTGGAGGAGATGGAAGAACGCGGCAATGAGAACCGCTCTGCGCTGCTGACCCCGGAGACAAACTGGTTTGCAGGGCAGGGCACTGGTGGGAGACAGAGGGGGACCCCCAAGCGGTCCCGCAACGAACCCAGCGCTGAAATCAGTGAGAAAAGGGAACGGCTCCGGGAAGGGGAAGGCAGCCGGGCTGCAAGAAGAGCTGGGGAAGTGCTGGGGACCAGCAGCCCATCCAGCACCCGATGCTCCTCCAACAACCCCCTGCTGGCTCAGCAGCTCACCCAGAGCCTGGGGGGGGTGGGGGAGGGAGCGGCGGCGCGCACTTACGCTGGTGACTTTCCTCTTGATGTTCTCCAGGAGCTGCTCCTGGCCGCGGATGAAGTACGGGTGCTGGAACTCGGTGTCGTCCTTCTCCGGCTTCACCAGCCCTCCCTGCTCGATGTGCACGACCTTCCGGAAGCCATCTGAAAACCAAACAGGGAAAGGCTTGAAGGAGAAACGTGGGCTTCGGAAAGCAGAGGCGGGCACAGGGCCCCCTCGCTGGGTTAAACGCACGGCGCTCTGTCACCGCCGTACTCCTTTCAAACAGAACCCCCCCCCCCCAAAAAAACGCGATGTGGAACACAGAACTCTGCTCTCCCCAAACCCACTGCTGCGGCTGAGGAGCAGAGCACGAGGAAAGGCTGAAGCTGCTGGCACGGAAGGAGGAGGCTCCCATCAGCCTTCCTGCTCC
>NW_018364548.1:67304-68447 GCF_002078875.1 Numida meleagris | reverse complement strand
CTGAGAGCCATCAGCTGTGCGCTCGGCAACACACGCGGGGCAGGGAACGGTGCCATCCCAGCCCATCGCTGCCTGCCACCTCTCTCAGTGTCGGGACTGTCAGCAATTTGGAGACAAAACCGTGATGGCGTTCCCCACACATAACTGGAGATGACAATGGCTGCGCCTCACCAACCACGCAGCCCACCGTGCAGCTCACGGAGCTGGCAGTCCTGCAAACCCTCTGCACGTTCCGGCCGCTGGAGGAACCCGATCCCTGACCTGAAGGTCACGCCGCGTTGGAGCAAACGCGCTCTGCTGGGCTGAACCTCCCCCCACCCCAGAACAAACAGCGCCGTCCCGCAGCCCACGTTGCAGCATCGGCCCAGCAAGCATCACACTGTGAACTCTTTTGGGCTGGGAAAGAGCCTGAAGACACCCAAAGGCAACCATCACGTTCTGCAATTCCACCACCAAACCACACCCGCACATCTCCGAAATCCCTGCAGGGACAGGCACCTCATCAACCCCCTGGGCCGCTCCTTGCAGAGCCCAGCCTCCCCTTCTCTGCAGAAACCCAGCCCCAACCTCCCGTGCTGTGACCTGAGGCCGCTTCCTCGCATCCCATCCCCTGTCCCCTGCAAGCAGAGACGGATCCTCCGCACTGCAGCCTCCTCTCAGGGCGCTGCAGAGCCAAGGGGTTCTCCTTCAGTGCCCCTTGCTCCAGACTGAGCGGCCCCAGCTCCCTCCCTGCTCCCCATCTCTTGTTTTCTTCCCCTTCGTTGCCCTTCCTAACAGGTCTGGCAGCCCTCTGGGGTCAGCAGGCTGCTTCTTCTCTAACCAGCCCCGTGAAATACAAATCCGCGTTGCTCTTTTCCATCTGAAACTCAGAGATCCCTCCATTGAAAATGTCCCGGCCCCCAGCATCTCATTGGACCCTGGTGCGTGCTGCTTGTGCTTGGCCCTGCCGCTGGGGATGGGACCTGATGATCTCAGTGGTCTTTTCCAACCTTCATGGTTCCATGATTCTAAGACACTGCGGTTACAACGGGGATGGGCACGGCGTGGAGTGGTTTCCAGACACAGCAAAGCCTTCAGAGGTGCATAAAACCTCTTGAGGACAGAGCGCAGCGCATCAGGGTGGTTTTGGATCTCAGCATTACT
>NW_018364548.1:59303-65539 GCF_002078875.1 Numida meleagris | reverse complement strand
ATGGTTTGGGTTGGAAGGGACCTCCAGGATCATAGAGTCACAGAATGGTTTGGGTTGGAAGGGACCTCCAAGATCAAAGAGTCATGGAATGGGTCAGGTTGGAAGGGACCACCAGGATCACAGAGTCATGGAATGGTTTGAGCTGGAAGGGACCTCCAAGATCATAGAGTCATGGAATGGTTTGGGTTGGAAGGGACCTCCAAGATCATAGAGTCAAGGAATGGCTTGAGTTGGAAGGGACCTCCAAGATCATAGAGTCATGGAATGGCTTGAGTTGGAAGGGACCTCCAAGATCATAGAGTCATGGAATGGTTTGGGTTGGAAGGGACCTCCAGGATCATAGAGTCATGGAATGGGTTGGGTTGGAAGGGACCTCCAACAGCTCCTCATCCTTCTTGTGGTGGGGGCCCCAGAACAGGACGCAGTACTCCAGGTGTGGTCTCATGAGAGCAGAGCAGAGGAGCAGAACCATCTCCTTCCCCCTGCTGGTCACACTTCTCTCCATGCAATTCAGGATACAGTTGGCCTTCTGGGCTGTGAGCACACACTGCCAGCTCATGTTGTGTCTTTCACCCACTGACACCCCAAATCCTTCTCCTCAGGGCTGCTCTCAAGCCATTCTCCTCCCAGCCTGTATCTGTGCTTGGGATTACCCCGACTCAGGTGCAGGATCTTGCACTTGGCTTCACTGAACTTCATGGGGTTGGCAAGGACCTCTCCAGCCTGTCCAGGTCCTTCTGCATGTCATCCCTTCCCTCTGGCATGACAACGGCACCGCTCAGCTTGGTGTCATCAATTATGAGATTCACAGATCCACTAAGGTTGGAAGAGACCTCTGAGATCCCCAGCCCCATCCCACCATGACCCTAAATAGAACCATGGAATCATTAGGCTTGGAAGACACCTCTGACATCCCCAAGTCCAACCCCAACCCACTCCACCAAGCCCACTGACCATGTTCCTGAGTGCCACATCTCCACGGTTCTGCAGCGCCTCCAGAGATGGTGACACCAGCACCTCCCCAGGCAGCCCACACCAAAGTCTGACAGTTCTTCGGGAGAAGAAATTGTTCCTCATCTCCAAGCTGAGATCCAAAAGCCTGGTTCAGAGCAGGAAGGCCATTGGGAGACCAAAGGTCTCACCTCCATTTCTGATCCTGACAACGCTTTTCCCAGAAATGCTGACCCACCGGGACAGGTGCTTCGGGGGCAGCGCAGAGAGATGTGGGTCCAGGGGAGGGCACGGGGATGCTGAGGCTGCAGCACCCCCGCATGGGGACAGGCTGGCAGCTGGGGGGTGCAGCCTCGGGGGGGAGAATGCTCTGAGAGACCTCACCGCAGCCTCCCAGAGCTTGCAGGGAGACCAGAAACAGGAGGAGAGCCACCGTGAATGAGCAGAGAGTGATGGGACCAAAGGGGATGGCTTTAAGCTGAAAGAGGGGAGATTTGGGGACAGACGTGGGGGAAATCCTTCACTGAGAGGTGGTGTGGCCCTGGTACTGCTGCCTGGGGGTGGGTGCCCCATCCCTGGAGGTGCCCAAGGCCATGGATGGGGTGCTGGGCAGCTTGCAGCACCAGGCTCCGTACCAGGAACACCTGGAAGTGGCGGTTACGTTTCCTCATTTACAATGCGGGACCTGAAAGCCAGCGCACCAACACCTCCACGTCGCGTCACGCAATCACCCCAGTGAAACAAAGGGCATAACCATGGAATCACGGAACCATAAAGGTTGGAAGAACTTTCCGAGATCCCCANTGGTTTGTGTTGGAAGGGACCTCCAGGATCATAGAGTCATGGAATGGTTTGTGTTGGAAGGGACCTCCAGGATCATAGAGTCATGGAATGGTTTGGGTTGGAAGGGACATCCAAGATCACAGAGTTATGGAATGGTTTGGGTTGGAAGGGACCTCCAGGATCACAGAGTCATGGAATGGTTTGGGTTGGAAGGGACCTCCAGGATCACAGAGTCACGGAATGGTTTGGGTTGGAAGGGACCTCCAGGATCATAGAGTCATGGAATGGTTTGGGTTGGAAGGGACCTTTCAGGCCGTCTTGTTCCACGCCCTGCTGTAGGCAGGGACACCTCCCAGCAGCCCCGGTTGCTCACAGCCTCATCCAGCCTGGCCTTGAACATCTCCAGGGAGGGGGCACCCACAGCCTCACTGGGCAACCTGCTCCAGTGTCTCACCCACCTCACAGTGAAGAATTTCTTCCTAATATCTAGTCTAAATCTACCCTCTGCCAGTTTAAAGCCATTTCCCCTCATCCTGTTGCTACATGCCCTTATAAAAAGTTCCTCCCCAGCTTTCCTGTAGGTGCTCTGCAGGTACTGGAAGGGCCTTGCTGAACTTCATGGGGTTGGCAAGGACCTCTCCAGCCTGTCCAGGTCCCTCTGCATGTCATCCCTTCCCTCTGGTGCATGTCAACGACACCGCTCAGCTTGGTGTCATCAATCATCAGATTCACAGATCCACTAAGGTTGGAAGAGACCTCTGAGATCCCCAACCCCAACCCATCCCACCATGACCCTAAATAGAACCATGGAATCATCAGGGTTGGAAGAGACCTCCAAGATCCCCAAGTCCAACCCCAGATCACCCCACCATGACCCTAAATCATGGAATCATTAGGGTTGGAAGAGACCTCTGAGACCCTCGGTGCAGGGACAGACCCTGAGCTGCTCCGACGTCTGGACACACAGACGCCATCTCCCTCCGCTTTACACGAAGCGGAACCCACAAACTCAGCACAAGCTGAGAAATCCCTCTTAAAGCTGAAGCAAATGGAAGCCTCCTTCATGCGGAGTGGGAAGAGCTGGGTCACGTTAAAACACAGCTTGAGCATATACAAAAAAAAAGGAACCAGGAACACCTGGAAGTGGCAGTTACGTTTCCTCATTTACAATGTGGGACCTGAAAGCCAGTGCACCAACACTTCCACGTCGCGTCACGCAATCACCCCAATGAAACAAAGGGCATAACCATGGAATCACGGAACCATAAAGGTTGGAAGAGCTTTCCGAGATCCCCAAGTCCAGCCCCAACCCACCCCCATCAGCGCCGTGGATGGGGCCTTGGGCAACCTGAGCTAGGGGGGAACCCAGCCCAGGGCAGGGGTGGGGCTGGGGGATCCCATCCAACCCAACTGTGCTGTGATTCTATGGCTCTTTAAGGACCCTTCCAACACAACCATCCATGGTTCTTTGATCTTTAAGGTCCCTTCTAATCCAATCATTCCACAGCTCTATGGTCTTTAAGGACCCTTCCAACACAACCATCCATGGCTCTATGATCTTTAAGGTCCCTTCTAATCCAACCATTCCACAGCTCTATGATCTTCAAGGACCCCTCCAATCCAACTCAACCATTCTGTGCTTCCACGATCTTTAAGGATTCTTTCAACATAACCCAACCATCCCATGGCTCCAAGATCTTTAAGTACCCTTCCAACCTAACCTAGCCATCCCATGGCTTTTTGATCATATTATGGACCCTTCCAACCCAAACACTCCATGGCTCTATGATCTGTAAGGACTCTTCCAATCCAACCATCCCATGGCTCTATGATCTGTAAGGACCCTTCCAACGCAACCATTCCATGGCTCTAGGATCTGTAAGGACCCTTCCAACTCAACCATCCCATGGCTCTATGATCTTTAAGGACTCTTCCCACCCAATCATCCCACGTCTCTATAACCTTTAAGGACCCTTCCAATCCAACCATTCCACAGCTCTACGATCTTTAAGGACTCTTCCAACCCAACCCAAGCACCTTTCCACCCCAACCAACTCATGGCTCCATGATCTTTAAGGACTCTTCCAACCCAACCCATTCTTTGACTCCATGATGACACAGAGCCAGCCCAGCATCTCCAGTCTCCTCCTGGCAGGGTTTGACATTTGGGCATCCCACTCCTTCGCTGCGAGGGGAGGTGGAATTCCCCGATTCCCTGATACCTCTCAACACTTCTCAGAGGACTGGTGCAAACCGGTGCCGCTCCTCACCCACACACGAGCACCAGTTGAAAAAGAAAGACAAGGAAAGGTCTGGTGGGACACACTCTTGAGCAAAGGGCAGTGCCATAACACAACGCACGCAACAGTAACGCCTTCAGGACACGACGTGCTCTTTTCATTGCACTCAGTGATAAATCCAATCCTGGGTGCTGCGCTTCAACTGAGATGCAACGGAGTCAGTGCGGAACGGAATGCAAACGACTGAAAGCTGGAAAGCTGCCCAAGAGAATCAAAACCGGGCTGGTTGCTCTCAGGGGGAAGAAAAAAAAAGGAGAAAAAATTAAGAGGATTGAAGAGAGGTCTCAAGTTGTGGCAGCAGAAGTTTAGATTGGATGTCAAGAAGGATTTCTTCATGGAAAGGGCGGCTGGGCACCGGGTCGGGGGTGAGGGGGGTCCCTGTCCCCCCAGGGATTTCAGGGACGTGTGGACGTGGCACCGAGGGACGGGGTTTAGTGGCGGACGTGCGTGAGGTGATGGCGGGATGCAGTGATTTCAGGCTCTTTCCCAACCTCAGTGATTCCCTGACGAGTTCAGAGACACAAAGGCTGATTCAAAGAGAAAAGGACCGTGCCTCTTCTTGACGATATCCCCGGCAGAGAGCAAAGTAGAGGGTGTCAATGGCAGCAAGGATGGCTCGGGTTAGACATTCACCACCAGCTCTACTGCTTCACCATCCCTACGGTAAAAGCATTGCCTGGAGGAACTTCAGGCACAGAATCACCAAGGTTGGGAAGAGCTCCAAGATCACTCAGTCCGACCATCCACCCACCACCACCATTTCCCATTAAGCCATGTCCCTCAGTACAACACCTAAATGTTTCCTGGGCACCTCCAGGGACTCCGCCTCCTCCCTGTGCAGCCCGTTCCAGGGTTGGATCACTCTTTTGGAGACGTTTTTCCCGAAGTCCAGCCTGAATCTCCCCTGGCACAACCTGAGGCCGTTCCCTCTCACCCTATCGCTAGTTACACGGGAGAAGAGGCCGACCCCCAGCTCACCACAACCTCCCTGCAGGGAGCTGCAGAGCAATAAGGTCTCCCCCGAGCTCCTCTTCTCCACGCTGACCCATCCCAGCTCCCTCAGCCTCTCCCCATAAGGGCAGCGCTCCAGATCCCGCACAGCTCCGCTGCCCTTCTCTGGACACGCTCCAGGGCCTCCATGTCTTTCTTGGACTGAGAAGCCCAGCACTGAGTGCAGCACTGAGGAGCGGTCCCATCACTGCTGAGCACAGAGAGATGAAAGCTTCCCTGCTCCTGCTGGCCACACTGCTGCTGACACAGGCCGGGATGCCGCTGACCTTCTTGGCCACCTGGGCACGCTGCTGGCTCACGTTCAGCCAAGCATCCACCAGCACCCTCAGGTCCGTTTCCTCCACGCAGCCTTCAAGCCACTCTGCCCCACGCCTGCAGCGTTGCCTGGGGTTGTTGTGGCCAAAGTGCAGGACCTGGCGCTTGGTCTTGTTGGACTTCAACCCACTGGCTTCAGCCCAGCGACCCAGCGCGTCCAGGTCCCCCTGGAGGGCCTTGCTACCCTTGTGCGGATCAACGCTTCCCCCCAGCGTGGTGTCACCTGCGCACTGACTGCATCCAGGTCATCAACAGATATATTGGACAGGACAGGCCCCAGCACCGACCCCTGGAGAGCACCGCTCGTGACCGGCCGCCAGCTGGACTTAACTCCATTCACCACCGCTCTCTGAGCCCGGCCCTCCAGCCAGCTCCTTACCCAGCACAGAGTGTATCTGTCCAAGCCACGGGCTGCACCTCATCATTGCCACGGGCTGCACCTCATCACTGGAGGCTTGGAAAGCCCAGGCGAGGCAGGCACAACGCCATCGCGACAGCCCGGAGGTAGTGGCACCTGACTCAAGGAGAAAGGACCGAGATCCTTCCGGCCCCGCTCTGCCTGCTGCGACTCTAACGGGAAGAAAGTTAACGGCTGTTCAGAAGAGCAAGCTCAGCCGCTGTCTGCTTTACATAACGCTGACCGCAACATCCCCTGAAGAAAGCAGGCAGAAAATGAACAAGCTGCTGTGCGCGGCGCTCGGTCCAGCTGGACGCGTTCCAGGCCAGTTCCTCCTTCACTGCAGGGCTGGCAAGGAGCGCCAGCAGCTAATGACAGAGAGCACAAAGCACGCACTGAGAGCTCCCGCGCTAATAAGCAGGGGGGGGGTGGAGATGAAAGAAGTCCGACAGCGCCTTCCATCTAGCAGAAGTTTGCAG
>NW_018364548.1:55294-57373 GCF_002078875.1 Numida meleagris | reverse complement strand
GGGGGTGGATAAAGGACTTGGGCATGGGGTTTGGGTAAGGAATTACTTTGGCGTGGAGCCGGGGGATGGGACGTGGGCACGGAGCCAGGCGTGGGGCTCAGGCTCAGGGTGTGGGGCACAGCGCTGCAGCTCGGGCACCACGAACGCCAGCAGCCAGCCCCGTGCTGCCACCAAGCTGCTTGGCCAGGAGAACCGGCACAGCACTGCTCCCCAGGGACTGGAATACGAGCGGGGAGGTTAAGCGTGCTCCGAAGACGAAGCCCCAAATTGCACAACTGCAAAGCTGTTAATTCCGCTACTTGTCCCAATTAGCTGGTTTCCAGCAACAGCCGATGCTCTCCCGAGCAAATGAAGACGAGCAGAAATGCCGACATCTGTGAGCAAATTAAAGCAATTCCCCACGCTGCCAGTCTCAGCGCGCGGGCCCGGGGCGGAACAGGGCAGCCAGGTGGGGCCGGGCCCACGGCCCCGCTGCTCTGACCCCCGTGCCCCATGGACAGGTGCTGCCAGAACCGAAAAAGGAAGCGCTCCAAGCACGGCAAGAACAAGGAGGGACGGGGGCCGTCCCAGCCAGCGCGGCCACAGCATCACACCACGGCTTGCACGGGGTCGTGCCATTGATAAAGGGGTGGGAGAGCACCGGATCCGTGGGGGTCACCACCCGGACATGGAGCCGGCGACCACCGCCTGCGACCACCCAACCAAGCCCCTGTCCCCCGAACCCCGCATTGCTCCAGTTTAGGGGTGGGCACGCCGTGCAGAGCATGGCACAGGCACACAGCACCAGCTGCCCTTCCTTTGACCACCAACGCCGTCACCGCAGCTGAGGTCACGTTCCGGCCACGCGGCGCTCGGCTCCGCGGTGCCATTTGATCAAGCGCGGTTCCCATTAGCTTGCTGGCACGCCGACAGGAGCTGTGCTGTCCATGCGAGCGTCTGCAAAGCAGCGGCAGAAGGGATTTTCATTCTGGCAGAGCCACGCAAGAGCTCCAAGCGCATTCCACAGCCCAGACTTTGCTCCGCGATGCCGTCCCGCCGAGCCCGACGGCGGCCAGCGCAGCGCTAATCCTAAACAACCAGGACCGCGAACGCACCCAGGCTTCACAACCGCACCTGCCCATCCCAGAGCCAGGGAGGTTTATTAAAACGTTGGCACCTGGGGCTTAGAGCCAGGGAGGTTTATTAAAGCCGGCAGCTGGGGCTTGTTGGCTGCCAGGAGAGGTTCGCTGCTCCTGCATTAGAGCCAGCAGTGGTGCTTCAGCACTTGGTGCCGGTGCGGTCCTCCAGCACCCCGCGTCGAATCGCTCCTGCTCTCCGTTGCTGCCCTACCATGAGGGTGACAGAGCCCTGGGCTGGCAGAGCCCTCTCAGCTCCCCCGCTCCAGCAGGGTTACCCAGAACCGTGAGTTTGGGGCACAGCCGTGACGCTGCCAGGGGACTCTGGTGTCTGGGATGGCAACGTGCCGGCCTTGTCTGAAATGGACAACGATGGGATGAGGGGGATGGCCTCACACTGAACCCAGGTTGGATGGTAGGACACATTTCTTCCTTTCCAACGAGCAGTGATGCATCGGCACGGACTGACCAGGGAGGTGCGGGGGTCCCCGTCCCTGGAAGCGTTCCAGAACCGTGGGGATGTGGCACTTGGGGACACAGTAGTGGGCACGGTGGGGGTGGGTTTGGGGATCTCGGAGGTCTCTCCCATCCTTAATGAGTCCACGATTCTATGATTCTAATCCAAAAGGACAGCTCAAAACAAATATTTCCACCGAGAGGCAGCTCTGGTTGAGCACCCAGCCAGCACCCAGCCACCAAGGCTCAGAGCTGAAGGGAAGCTGGAAGAGCACGAGGTCCCCAGCACACCTACAGAAGTTCACAGGAGACCAGCCCTAATTAAATCATCTTTAAGCGGCAGGATCGTTTCCACTGGTAGACAGAACACAGCCCTGTGCCAGCGTGACCGCCTCACTTCTGGGACTCCAGCTCACGAGGCTCCTGGGTTCTTCTGGGCAGCTGCACAAGTCCGTGCCATGTTGGCATCCCAAATCCATGCTACACTGGCATCCCAGGACTTTGCTGC
>NW_018364548.1:52893-54083 GCF_002078875.1 Numida meleagris | reverse complement strand
TGGCATCCCAATTCCTCACTACGCTAACAGAACCCAGCAGTGTTTGGGGAAACGTCTCCCCCTGGCCCCACAAAGCCTGCCCCGCTCTCCCCAGGCAGCAGCAGCCCCTGCAAACCAGCATTGTCTCTGTCAGCACCCTCCAAATTCCTGCACTAATCCCCGTCCTCTCCAGTTTCAGCTACAATTTTCCACATGGCAGACTATCAAAAGCGCTGCAGAACTCCGGCTACATTACATCTGCCCCACTTCTTTCATCCAGGAGAGGATTTTGTGCTCGGAGGAGAGGTGAGGACGTACGACCGGTTTCTGTTCAATCTCTCCTTTTATCTCCTTTCCATTTAGCTGCGCGGCTTCGCTTGCTCTTTTCGGGATCGCTTCCAAAGCTCTCCAGCCCACCAGGGCCAGCTCTGTCACCAGTGCCTCCCTCGCACTCCATCAGCGTGCACAGGGGCAGTGAAGCACCGCTCTGGGGGGGGCACGATGCGGGGGCAGCCGCTCCAGCGCCCGCTTCTCCCCCCGTGCTCTGAGGAGGGGAAGCTCATGAGGCACCTGCCTACGTGGCACGGAACAGACACCATCTCCAGCAGGGGCTACAGCGCTGCACGCACAGACACGACGTTTCTGGAGTAAAAGCAATCGGAGGGGACCGATATGGCAAAACTAAATAAAAGTTGGTTGTGGGGCTGGGGTCATTCTGGGATCCAGGCTGACACGCTCACTCCCTGCGCAGCCTCTGGGCGTTCTTCCCGTGCCCAGCCCCGAATAAAGGACGCTGTCCGGTGGGAAAGTTTTCTTCCGACAGAGAACAGGGAGCGATGGGCCACGCTGGGGGAACCTGGCTGGGAGAACTCACGGGGCTCATCCACGGATGGCACGCGCAGGCAGCACAGATGTTATGACGGGAAATGAAACAAAACTCACTCGCCTGATTTTGTTATGGAATGGGTTGGGTTGGAAGGGTCCTTGTAGATCACAGAGCCATGGGAAGGCTGGGTTGGAAGGGTCCTTACAGATCACAGAGCCATGGGAAGGCTGGGTTGGAAGGGTCCTTACAGATCCTAGAGCCATGGGATGGTTGGGTTGGAAAGGTCCTTACAGATCACAAAGCCATGGGATGGCTGGGTTGGAAAGGTCCTTACAGATCACAAAGCCATGGGATGGCTGGGTTGGAAAGGTCCTTACAGATCACA
>NW_018364548.1:51998-52476 GCF_002078875.1 Numida meleagris | reverse complement strand
GCCCCCCCGGGTACTCACACATGTTGAGCTGCCGCACGAAGCTGGCCATGTTGTTGTGCTTGAAGTACTTCGGGAGCACCTCCTTGGCGAACTGTCCTTGGTCAAACACGTGGAAGCTGTTTCCGCTCTGTGGAAAACGAAACCAAACCAAAGGCGGCATTACCAACCAGGATGGCAACAGAAAGGGTGGCAAGGACTGGGACTGGATGGGGTTCACGGTCCCTTCCAACCCACCCCACCCCGTGGCTCTAGGAAGCCCACCGCCCCTTCCCTTCCCAGATATCAGCCCCGTGTTTCTGTAGGACCGGTAAGGGTCCCACCTGCTGAAGCCCAGCTCATCAGCTTGGAAGTCGTTATCACCTGAGCTATGCAAGATTCTCAGTGGAGATCAGCTCCTGACGACATCCACGTTCACCGTGCTGCTGCCAGGACCTGAGCCAGGGCAGCGCTCACACTGCTGGGCACCGGGCTGGGGCAC
>NW_018364548.1:43345-46568 GCF_002078875.1 Numida meleagris | reverse complement strand
TGATGCCAGAATTTCAGACCTCGCCAGCCCTACTCCTCTTCCCCTGCAATGCCTCCGGGCTCCAGCACCGCTCAGTGCCACAGGGGGCAAAGCAGACCCCCGGACGGGTTACCTGAAGCTGGGGGAGAAGAGGTGGAACCTGAGCTTAGGCCCGGTGAGGACACGGCCCCTTCTTTGCCCAGAGGATGCTCAAAGCGGGGCGCAGCAGGAACCCCTCCAGAATTCCGACCGCAGAGCAGCTCCTGCCTTCAGCAAACAGCTTCCCCCGCTTTCCAGCAGCACTGAGCCCTTCTACGAGGAGGAAAGCTGCGGAACCAGCCCCATCGGCTTCGCCCACCCTGTGCTGCGAGCTCCCCCACGCGGTGCTGAACGGAGAGACCCCCCCGCACCCCGCACCCACCGGGGGGGGTGGGCAGCAGCTGTGACTCAGCACGGGGACATCGGGGCCAGCGCTCAGCTGGGAACCGCAGCAGGTAATGAAACAAAGGGAGAGACAGCAGCAGCTGCTGCGGCTTTGGTGGTTTTTTGTTTTGTTTTAACTTACTGTTCCAACGGAGATGGCACAGCTCTGAGCTTAAGCCTCATCATCACGGTTACGCAGCGCTTGGCAGCGATCGGCCGAGATGAGAGGGAGCTGATAAACAGGAGGAGAGCGACTGCGTGTGGGCAGAGAGCGATAGGACACGGGGTGGGGGATGGATTTCAGCTCAAAGAGGGAGGGCTGGGGTCAGACGTGGGGGAATCCTGCACCCAGAGGTGGTGCAGCCCCGGTACTGCTGCCCGGAGCTGGGGGTGCCCCATCCCTGGAGGTGCCCGAGGCCGCGGGGGGGGCCCTGGGCAGCCTGAGCTGGGGGGGGGGAGTCAGCCCACAGCAGGGGTTGGGCTGGGGGTCCCTTGCAAGCCAACTGGGCTGTGGTTCTGTGACCTTTAAGGACCCTTCCAACCCTTTCCATAGCTCTATAACCTTTAAGGACCCTTCCAACCCGTTCCATAGCTCTATAATCTTTAAGGAACCTCAAGGAACCCACTCCTCACCCCTCCCAGAGCATAACGAGGGTATTTCCAAGGCACGCACTCCCCTTCCCGTCCCTGGTGCAGACCTCGTGCCAGCAGCTCCGTGCAGGGACACAACTTCTGGTAGCAGCTGCCCCTCAGGAAGCACTGCTGCGCTGGAGGGGGCAGAGAGCGGCAGGGGGCTGCTCCTGGGGATGTCCAGCCCCCTGGGGTGTGGGGCTGGGGACCCTGGCAGGACCTGAACAGGGGAAGGCTGCAGCTGAGGCAGAGACCCGGACAACTGAGGCCTCAAAGGGCAGAGCTTCCAAAGAGGATCACAGAATGGCTTCGGTTGGAAGGGACCTTAAAGATCCCAAAGTCCCAGAACCACGGGGNGGCAGAGCTTCCAAAGAGGATCACAGAATGGCTTCGGTTGGAAGGGACCTTAAAGATCCCAAAGTCCCAGAACCACGGGGGCTGGAAGGGACCCCTGCAGCTCCCCCAGCCCCACCTGGCCTCCTCCTCCTCCTGCCCCCCGCCCTCCAGATACCGATCAGCGCTGCTCAGACCCCTCTCAGCCTTCTCTCCTCCGGCTGCACAGCCTCGGGGCTCTCAGCCCGTCCTCACCACCAGGGGCTCCAGGCCCTCCCATCTCCGCATTCTCTGCCGGGCTCTCTCCACCAGTTCCCGGTCTGCCCTCAACTGGGAGCCCAGCACTGGGCGCAGTGCTCCAGCTGTGCCCCCCCAGGGCAGAGCAGAGGGGAGGAGCACCTCCCTGCCCTGCTGGCCACGCACCCCAGGGTCCTGTTGGCCCTCTTGGGCACCAGGGCACAGTGCTGCCTTATGGTCAGCCATTGGTCAACCGCTGGCCAACTGTTGGTCAACCACCGGCCAATGGTTGGTCAACTGTTGGCCAACCAGGTCCCTCCCTGCCCCGCTGGCCACGCTCTTGGCAATGCACCCCAGGGTCTTGTTGACCCTCTCAGCCACCAGAGCTCCCAGCTTTCTTGCCTCGGGCTGTGCAGCGTTTGGCTCCCAGCACAAGGGTGACCGCTGTGGGCTCTGCTCCGGGATCACCGCAGGCAGATTGTGGCAGCAAGCGGTCATTTCCCGGGCGCATCCCTGGCTCAGCAAAAAGAGCTGCTCAGCAAAAGGAGCTGCTGGCTTATTTCATGCACACTGCTCCCCTCTGTCTCACTGCCTGAGAGCACGAACGGACCGGCTGCTGCCTGATGCTGTCACACCGAAGCAGCGCTCTGCCGGCAGATCTGCGTGCCTCGGGCTGCTCCCTGCCTCCAAGTCTTCTCTGGGTGCAAACCAGAGCAAGCCGTGGGGCTGCGATCCTGGCCGTGCATTCTCGGACCTGCTGCAGCCCCCTCTGCCCCCCACAGGGCCCTGCCCATGCTGCTGTGCTGACAGAGTGGTGTGCCCCATGCTGGCAGCTCCGTCACGCTGCGGATACACGCGCTGCGCCAACCTGAGCTCAGCCAGCTCTCCAGCCGGGGCTGCTGGGCAGGAGGGGCTGTGCTGGATGCCGCAGCTCCTCCAGGCTCACCCCGCAGGAAAAACAGAGTAGAACTTAGGGGTTGAGATAGGAACTATTTCCTGAGGCAGAATAAGGAAAAATAGTAGTAATGCTAATAACAGCCATCTCTATTTACCAAACAACGACGCACAATGCAATTACTCACTGCTCACCAATTAACAAACTGTCCCTCAGCAATAGCTGCTTCCCCTCCTTGGTCAGCTTCCACCAGGTTTTAGAGGTTTTTATGATGCCGCATGTTACCTGAAGGGCGCCTACAGGAAAGCTGGGGAGGAGCTTTTTATAAGGGCACACAGTAATAAAACAAGAGGAAATGGCTTTAAACTGGAAGAGTGGAGATTTGGACTAAATTTTAACATGAAATTCTTTACTGAGAGGGCAGTGAGACACTGGAGCAGGTTGACCAGTGAGGCTGTGGGTGACCCCTCCCTGGAGATGTTCAAGGCCAGGCTGGATGGGGCTGTGAGCGACCGGGGCTGCTGGGAGGTGTCCCTGCCTACAGATGGGGTGGAACAAGATGGCCTGAAAGGTCCCTTCCAACCCAAACCGTTCCATGACTCTATGATCTTGGAGGTCTCTTCCAACCCAAACCATTCCATGACTCTATGATCCTGGAGGTCCCTTCCAACCCAAACCATCCCATGACTCTATGATCTCAGAGGTCCCTTCCAACCCAAACCATTC
>NW_018364548.1:42733-43194 GCF_002078875.1 Numida meleagris | reverse complement strand
TGATCCTGGAGGTCCCTTCCAACCCAAACCATTCCATGACTCTATGATCCTGGAGGTCTCTTCCAAGCCAAACCATTCCATGACTCTATGATCCTGGAGGTCTCTTCCAACCCAAACCATTCTGTGACTCTATGATCGTGGATGTCCCTTCCAGCCCAAACCATTCCATGACTCTATGATCTTGGAGGTCCTTTCCAACCCAAACCATTCCATGACTCTATGATCTTGGAGGTCCCTTCCAACCCAAACCATTCAATGACTCTATGATCTTGGACGGCCTTTCCAACCCAAACCATTCTGTGACTCTATGATCCTGGAGGTCCCTTCCAACCCAAACCATTCCGTGACTCTATGATCTTGGAGGTCCCTTCCAACCTAAACCATTCCATGACTCTATGATCCTGGAGGTCCCTTCCAACCCAAACCATTCCGTGACTCTATGATCTTGGAGGTCCCTTCCA
>NW_018364548.1:36941-41926 GCF_002078875.1 Numida meleagris | reverse complement strand
GAACCCACCACATGGGATGAGACATTGTCATGCTGCCATCGCCGTGGACCAGTCCCACCACTGCCAGCGCTGATGCCCACCCGGATCCACGTGGTGCATGACCCAGGAGACAAACCCAACCCCTTCCTTCTGCCAGATGAGCGCCCTGACAGATCCTGGGTCCAACATGACTTGGAGCTGCCACCAGGGGAGAGGTGCCTGAGGCCAGGGGTGGGACCCTGGGCAGCCTGAGCTAGGTGGAGGAGCCAGCCCACGGCAGGGGTGGGGCTGAGGGTCTTTCCAACCCAACCATTCCATGGCTCCATGATCTTTAAGGACCATTCTAATCCAACCATTGCATGGTTCTATGATCTTCAAGGATCCTTCCAACTCAACCATCCCATGGCTCTACGATCCATAAGGACCCTTCAAATTCAACCATTCCGCGGCTCTATGACCCTTATGAATCATTTCAGCCCAATACATTCTATCATTCCATGGCTCTACGACCTTCCAGGACAGTCCCGATCCATTCTACGCTTCTATGATCTTCCAGGACCCTTCCAATCCAACCATTCCATGGTTCTATGATCTTCAAGGACCCTTCCAATCCAACCGCCCCGTGGTTCTGTGATCTGTAAGGACTCTTCCAACCCAACCATCCCATGGCTCTATGATCTTTAAGGATCCTTCCAACTCATTCTATCCTTCCATGGCTCTATGACCTTTAAGGACCTTTCCCGGCCAACCGCTCTGTGACTCTAAGAAGACTATGACCCCCAGCGCTGCCTGCTGGGCCAGAACAAAGCTTTCCAACCAGCAGCACCAGCAGAAGGTGTCAAAGCAGAGCACCTACATGGCTCCTTCCACAGAGCACCTCCCAATCTCCAGAGATTCGCACAGCACCCAACTGCCCTCACCTCAGCAGCACCACCGCCGCCTTCAGCTGCCCTCCCTGACACGAGGCAGGTCGAGTCACTGCGGCTCAGTTCAGCAGAATAACACTCAGAGACACACACAGCCCACGGAGGACACGACAACGCGCCAGCTCAGCACCACGATTCATCCCCGGAGGCTCAGCTCCGTGCTCCGGCAGCTGCCGATCCTGCACGAGGCCTCAGCACGCCTCGGGGAGGGAGGTGGAGCCAGCAAACCTCACCATCAATTAGCCCTCAATTAGCCACGCTGTTTGTATCCCAAAAGCGTTGCTCAGAACAGAGGAACCCATTGCTCCCAGCAAAGCAGCATCGGGGCTCCCGAGGGCAGTGGTTACACACAGGCACAGCGCTCAGCGGAAAAGAATCCAGCCTCCTCCAGCTCCTGTTCAGTCGTCCAACAGTTTTGGCCCGGGCTCCGTGGCAGTGGGACCGCTGGCATCACCTGGCTGCACGCCGCACTTCAGCGCAGCCTCTCTCTTACACTTGAATTCCACCGGGTGCCGTCTATCTCTCTACTTGAGAAAGACTGATTCTGAACAAGGAGAAAGCATCTACAGCCGTGAGCCCTTCAGAATACGCAGCTCTGGAGCTCATCTCTGCAGGACTAATTCACCCCGGTCTACAGGAGGTATCCCTGCCCATGGAAGGGGCTGGAACCGGTGGGACCCCCGGTCCGTCCCCACCCAAAGCACTTTGTGATGCTGAGAACCTGCACATGGCTCCGAAGTGCTCTGCCCCCTACACCCGGGGGAAATGGGACCTGCAGAGATGAGGGGAGTTTCCACACTGAGAAAGTTACAAAAATAGCACCAATGAAGCACAGAATTCGAAGGCCCTGCCTTCAAAGAAAGTGAATTAGAAGGTTATGTACATGCACACACATTTACTTTCCAGCTTTCTGCTGATGCATCTCTCCTTCCTGAACGCGCTTACAGGTCCACACTCCTGCTCCTACAGCTTGCTCCTTCCACCTCCTGCCGAGGGAAACTCACAGAGAGGAATTAACCACCGGTAAACAAGGAAGGGACAAGAAAAAGAGAGGTAGGAAATGAGAGAAGGGCGAGCACCGCAGCAAGAAACGCGGACACGGAGCGAGGATTCGCCTCCTTCTCCATCCCAAGAGAGCAGAACTCACTTCCCACGGGCACTAAAGGGCTCAGGCGACCGCTGTGCTCAGTGCCCGCAGCCCAGCAGCATCCCTCACCCCGAGGAAAACCAACTGCTCTGTTTCTGTGTCACATTCCACACCGACACGAAGAAGAAAACAGGTGAGAGAACTGCTGGGGGGAGGAGGCCCTGCTGCTCCCCAGGTCGCAGACAGGTCCCAGCAGCTCGCAGAACGTTGGCTTCCAGCACTGCGAGGAACGATGCCATCGGACGCAGCCGTCCCAGAACAGCTGAACTCTGCTTCTGAAGCCATGGCCTTCGGGATACCTCGGGCTTTAACAACGGGTTTTCAAAGTTGCACAGTCCATCTGGACCGTGCTCCCACAGCTCCTGCCAAGACCCAGAAGATTCACACACCCACCAAGAGTATCAAGGAGGTATCGAGTATCTACATCTCAAAGAGGAAAGGTTTAGATTGGATGTCAGGGGGAAGTTCTTCACAGAGAGAGCGGTGAGGTGCTGGAACTGGCTGCCCAGAGAGGCTGTGGATGCCCCATCCCTGGAGGTGTTGAAGGCCAGGCTGGATGGAGCCCTGGGCAGCCTGGTCTAGTACCAGGTCTGCAGGTTGGCAGCCCTGCCTGTGGCAGGGGGGTTGGAACTGGATGATCCTTGGGGTCCCTTCCAACCCAAGCCATCCTATGATTCTAACAGTATAAAGTTTTAAAGAGGTCAGCATTCATCTCTCTGGCTCCTTGCTGCGGAGCAAAACTCAGCTCTGAGCTGAACCTCAACACCGCGACCGTCAGAGCTCCCACGCTGCTCTGCATGCCCACGGCCACCCAGCAGCCAGCCCCAAAAAGCAGTGCCCCAAACAGCAGCGCTTTGTCACTCGGACAACGAGTTGGGGTACGGTGCTGTCAGCGCAGGGCGGTTCTGAGGAGCAGCCTCACCCAGGGCTGCTCTGCAGGATGCGAAACCCGGGACAATAGCTCGTTCCCACCTTCTTATCCTCACCTGCCAGCAACAGCTGCATGCCCTCAGGCTGGCCATCACATCACAACTGAAACGGCCCCGAAGAGGGGCAGCAAATGGTCTGAATTGGAAGAACCCTGAAGAAGAGGCACCAAGCAGCCCCAACTACAATAACCCAAAGAGGGGCAGCAAACTGTGCCTATGGGCTGGGAGTGAGTTGGAGCTCCTCTGCCCTTCTCCAGCAGGCTGGGAAATACCTCAGCACAAGGAGAAATGTAGCTGGGGGCAGTCCCCTTTGTTTTGGTCGCCACAAGGGAAGCGCAGATTCCGTCTCGCACAGCTGACGTGCATGCAACCACTTGGATACAGACACTGCCCCACTCCCAGCAACACACTGGCTCCACAGGGCCCCACCACCCGGGTGGATCCATCACTGCAGCGGGGCTAAAGGATGGGGAGGGGCGTGCAACCCCTCACGGTGCTTCAGCTAAGCAAAAATCCCAGAACCGTGGGGGTTGGAAGGGATCTCTGGAGCTCCCCTAGTCCAACCCCCCCCCCAAAGCAGCTCCTCAGGAAGGTGTCCACACAGGTTTGGATCTCTGCAGGGAAGACTCCCGTAACCCCTCTGCGGGGTTGTGCCAGGGCTCTGCCACCCTCACAGCACAACATTGCTTCCTCCTGTTCAGACAGAACTCCCTGGGCTCCAGTTTGCGCCCGGTGCCCCTCGTCCTGTCGCTGGGGCACCACAGAACAGAGCCCAGCCCCCTCCTGGTGACCCCCGCCCTTCAGATATCCCTCAGCGCTGAGTGCAGGACGTGAGAACGCAATCTCAGGCCACGAGCACTCAATCCCTGCGTGCTGTGGGAGCAGGACGGGGCCTCAGCTCGCGGGCAATGACTTGCAAAGTGAAGGCGATATCAGGAAAACACACACGGAGCAGCTCTCTCATCTCATTACTGCCACACGGAATCAGATAAGCAAACAGGAGGAAGCGGAGAGCAGCCACAATCCGGGGTCATAAAACCTCCGGGGCCATAAAACCGTTCCCAGCGCACTCGTGTTTTTATTTTGGTCCTTATCTCCTGGTCTGGAATCCTCAGCCCCTCGCTCCTACCTGAGCCCACACCTCCATGGGGCAGCTGCATCCGACTCCTACCAGCACAAGAAGCGCTTTTCTCTTCTCTCAAGCGTTTCGGTTGCAAACACGCGATTTCTGGTCAAAACACGGCCCGGCAGAAGCGGCTGAGCACCAGCAAGAAGTCCAGGTCGGATACAGGGAGACATTTCCTCCCAGAAAGAGCAGTTAAGGCGCTGCCCAGGGAAGCGGAAGGGGTCATCGCCCTGGAGGAGCGGCCCAGCGGGGCTGCCGGGATGGGACGGGCACTCCGTGACCCCAGGGCAGGATTCCCCGCAGCGTGCTCGGTCGCTCCGGCCGGAGCCCAAGAAACGGGAGAACCGCTGAGCTTCAACCCCAGCAACACACCGCAGACACAAACACCGCAAAGCGCAGCCCACGGCGGTAGACGCGGACACCCTCCCCTTCCAGAGAAACGCCCCCTCTCCCCCAAAAAGGTCTCAAACAGACGAAAAACATCCCCTGCCCGCTCAGCACGGCCCTAAACCCGGCCGTGAAATAACGCCCAGCGCTGTGCAGGCCTCCGAGCGGAGCGGCCGCCGTCCGCCCGCCCCGGGACACCGCCTCTCCCCCCCGAAGGAACGAGCGCGGCGGGGTAATTAACGAGGAGCTCCCGCGCCGGGAACCGCTTAACGAAGCGGCTTTCGGAAGCCCCTAACCGCGTGGGCTCCCCCCGCCGCTCACCGGGCTCCAGCAGATCAGCGGGTCCGTCTCGGGGTCCTCCACCAACGTCCACAGCTTCGTCAGGAAGGCCGACACGTTGCTACCGCCCGGGCCCGCGCCCACCGCCGCCGCCGCGCCGGGGCCCTCCATGGCCGCGGGGCTCCGGGAGGGGGAGGAGCGGGGCGGAGGGC
>NW_018364548.1:32851-36696 GCF_002078875.1 Numida meleagris | reverse complement strand
TCGCCTTTTTTTAGGTGCCCTAAGCGCATGCGCCGCTAGGCCAAGCTCCCGCTGAAGTTGGCGGCGCGCATGCGCCTACCCGCCGAGTGACGCTTCCGTGCGCATGCGCCTCCCCGCCCTCTCCCTGGAGGCTCGTCACGGGCATGCGCAGCGCGCCGGGCTGTGACAAGAAAAGGGAAATCCGGAAATGAACCCGGCAGGGGGCGGGGCGTGACCTCTGACCCCGCGCACGCGGAGGACGGCGGCGACGCACGCGGGACGCGGCGGTGGAGACCATGGAGCAGGTCGGGGCGGCGGGCGGGTTGCCATGGTTACGGGGCCTGGTGGGCTCGGGCTCTTGGGTTTGAGTCTCAGGCCTGCTTCTGGGCCTGGGTCTGGTTCTAGGCCTCACCCGGAGCCAGGTTCCGTGCCTGGATGTGGGCACCGGTTCTGGAGGCCCGGGCGCGGGTTCTGGGTTGGAGTTCCGGGTTGTGGGCCTTGGGCTGGGTTCTGGGGTCCCGGGTTCTGGTTCTGGTCCGTGATTCTGGGTTTGGGGCCGGGTTCCGAGTCTAGGGCCCCGGGTTGTGGATCTGGGCCCGGGTTCTGGATTGAGGGCCCAATTTCTGGGTCTGGTGGCCCAGGCCCGGCTTCTGGATTTGGGGCCAGGAAGCCAGGTTCTGGGCCTGGGGTCCTGGTCCCGGTTCCAGCTCCCACCGGTACCACCCTGACACCCCCCGGTCTCCTCTTGAGCAGCCCCTGGGGCCTGAGAGCGATGACGACCTGACAGACAGTGAGGAGAGCGTGTACTCAGGGCTGGAGGACTCCGGTAGCGACAGCACCAACAGCAGCGCTGAGGAGGAGGAGGAGGATGAAGAGGAGCAGGAAGAGCCCAGCGGCAGGGCAGCCCCTGGGGTAAGGAGCAGGGATGGGAGGAAGCTGCCTGGGTGGGGGGACACATCAGGAGCACTGTGCCCAGGGCTCCCAGTTTAGGGCAGACTGGGTACCGCTGGAGAGGGCACAGGAGAGGGTGCAGAGTTGGTGGGGGTCTGGGGTCCTCCTGGTGGGGACGGGGTGAGAGCCCCAGGGCTGTGTAGCTGGAGGAGAGAAGGTTGAGAGGGGTCTGAGCAGCGCTGATTGGTATCTGGAGGGCAGGAGGAGGGGGCTTGGCTCTGCTGGGAGGTGCCCAGTGGTTGGACAAGGGGCGCTGGGCACAGACTGGGGCCCAGGGAGTTCCATCTGAATGTGAGGGAGATCTGTGCTGCGAGGATGGCAGAACCCTGGCACAGAGCTCAGAGCGTGGAGGGAGCCTCCTTCTCTGTGGAGATGTGAACTCGCTGGGATCATTTCTGGTGCGACTGCTGTAGGGAATTGCTTTGGGAGTTGGCCTGGGGGGACACCAGAGGTCCCTTCCAGTCCCTACAGTTCGGTGGCTCTGAGTGTGGCTCCGTGCAGACCGACGTCAGCGTGTGCCCCTCCTGCTGCGCGGAGCCCTGTGCTGTGGTTTTCTCTCGTGGGTTCGGAGCAGGGAGGTTGGGGATGGAGCAGTGCGTGGCCTGGCTTTCCTGCTGGGGGGGCATCCGAAAAGGCTTCACCCAGGGGAAACGCTTCACACCCATCGGGCTTGGCCAGGGCTACGTCTGCCTCTCGTTTCTGTGTGGGAAGAAGAAATGCCTCTTTCAGGAATCCCCTTTCCAGTGCAGATCTAAGAGAAGCTCGGTCTGCTCACGCCCTTTTCTCTGCGGTCCTGCACGGCAGTACAGCCGTTGCCTGCACCTCTGTCCTCCCGATGCGCTGTGATGGAGCTGTGAGCCCTGCAGTGAGCTGCATCCTCCTGCAGCTGCTTTGCCTCTCCTCTTTTAAAGCCTTTTGCGTAACTCTGCAAGTAAGCGGGTTGCGGACCGCTGCCTTGTTGCGTTAGACGCCTCTGCAGTTCAGCTTTTCAGAGCAACTCAACGATTCTGGGACCAGATCCAAATTTTTCATTGCACTGAAAGTGCTTGGGAACTTCAGGAGAGCAGAGGTCTCCGCTGCTCCGCTGTCATGGTTGGAAAAGGGCGAGCGCTTTAGGGTGAGAGCAAAGAGAATTGGCTTCTGCCTCGAAAACGCTGTGCCTGCAGGGGCTGGAGAGCAGCTTATTTGCTTTGGCTGGATGTGTTCAGAGCTTGAATGATGTTTCTCTGACTGCAGCATCGTGGCTCAGAAGGACGTGTGTGCGGCGTGGGCTGGGCACTGAACATGTCACTATGTGGGAAGGCTCAGAGGCACAGACCTGTGGGATCTTTGGTGCTGAGCTCAGCACCGGGCTCCGGCTGTGGCACATTTGGGCTGTGCCCCTCCTCCTCCTGCCGCCTGGGTCTGGGTGTGCTGCAGGTGGGACACGGGGTGCCAAAGTGGTTGAGGCTGAGGTTGCTGTGCTCCGTCCATCCCACGGCCCCCAGGTGGGGTCAGAGATCCCCAAGAGCAGCCCCCAGCCCCTGCCTGCTCCCTGTGCCAGCTCCAGCCCCTCCCAGCACAGCACAGCTTCCTCAGGAGCAGCTCCTGGGCTCCCGTCTGTGCTTGTTGCCTTTTGTCCTGGCACTGGGTGCTGCTGAGCACAGCCTGGCTCCATCCTCCCCATGGGGATATATCATCACGGGTGGGATCCTCCTGAGCCCCCCTGCCCTGGTCCGAGCAGCACCTCAACCTCAAAGCTGCTCCAGGCCCTTGGTCACTGTGGTGGCCTTCCACTGGGCTCTCCCCAGTGCACCCAGCTCCCTCCTGCACTGGTCCCAGTGCTGAGCAGAGGGGCAGCATCCACTCCATTGTCCTGCTGGCAATTCTTTTTTGCAATCAAGATCATCATCAGCATCATTTGCCCAAGGGCCCATCGCTGCCTGATGTCCCATTTGGTGCCCACCAGGACCCCCGGGTCCTAAGCTCATTACCGAGCTGTGAGCAGCGACAGAGCTGATTAACGGTGGGGCTGAACTGAAGGTAATGAACAGCCTGTGGCAGTTGGGTCCCCGTGTATGGTGTGGCTGTACACAGACTTAACCCAGAACAGAGAGCAGTAGGACTCAGTTCTGTGCACTTTCTGAATAAATATAGTGATTAAGACGTCTTAGAGACCCCTGAAAGGTTAGCAATAGCGAGTGACACCTCGATAATTGTGGACTGCGTGTCCTGCAAGGTGGTGGATGGAGCTCGGGGAGCATTCCCAAGCTGCTCCATCCAGAGGCACTGGACCACGTGCAGGAGAGCAGTACGTTGTGAGCTGAACACTTGGGCGTTGACAGGAGGGTTTGCGGCTGTGCCCGAGGAACGTGGAGAGCATCAGGGAGCTGTGATGGGGAGAAGGGAAGCAGGCAGATGAGGGCAGACAGATCCACGGGGCTGCCAAAGCTCTGGGGTACGTTCCTGGTGGAAATCTGGGAGCTCCAGGTCCGGCGCTGCTTGCCATGCAGCAGGGCTGCAGCACTGCTCTGCCCGAGGGCTCCCGCTCCTGCTTTGCAGCTGCTGTGTGAAAGCTGAGGTCTAGAGAGTGCCATGGAGCCAGCACTGAGCCAATGCTCTATGGGGCTCTGGGCTTAAGGATTTCTTGCTCCAACCATGCAAGTAGTGGCTCTGCGAAGGGAGGAATCCTTCGGCAAATGAATACTTCAGCCCAGCTTTCAGCTGCCGGGGCTCACCCCAGGGTATACAGGGAGCGGAGCCGTACAGCACCAGGGCTGCTGAGGAGGGAAGCACCATTCGTCACAGTGCTGGAAGTCATCAGGAGGAAATGGAATCCCACAGGGACAGCCCGATATTGACACAGCCCTGAGAGCGAGGGAGGCACGGAGCGCGGGGCTGACAGCGGCCGCTGGCAATGCGGGGTCCTGCAGGAG
>NW_018364548.1:27471-30971 GCF_002078875.1 Numida meleagris | reverse complement strand
GTCCTTCCCTCAGGGCTGCTCTCCGTGAGCTCCTCTCCCACTCTGTTCCCAAATCTGGGATTTCCCCGACCCAGCACCACGCACTTGGCCTTATTGAACCTCCCTGTGTTCGCATGGGCCCCCCCAGGTCCCTCTGGATGCCGTCCCTTCCTTCTGTTGGATCATCCACACCGCTCAGCTTGGGGTTCACCAGCAAACTGCGGGCACACCAATATTGCCCCCTGACCGTGTCCCCCAGTGCCACGCCTCCACATTTCTTGGACACCTCTGGGGATTGTGACCCCCCGTATCCCTGGGCAGCATCCCAACCCGCTGGGACGCGGCTCTGTGCCCCCATCCCCGAGCCGTGGCCGTGCCCTGGCGCAGGGGCAGCGTTTGGGGTTTGTTTTGTTGGATTTGGCAGTGGGTCCGCCCCGCTTGCCGCCCTCTGGTGGAACCATCCCTGCTGCAGGGATCTGCCAGCACCGGGAGCGTACCGGGGGGAGCAGGGAGCACTGCAGTGCGCCTGGAGCAAGTGGAGCCCCTCCGTCTGCTTCGGATGAATTTTTGGGGTCAATTAGTGCGGGTTTGTCGTCCCCCAGGTGTCAGCTATAGCACGGTGCAGGGAGTGGAGAGCTCCTTGCAGGGCTCTGGACCGCTTCTGCCTTTGTGCCATGCTCGGGGGGGGTCCTTCTGTGCCCACCCCGACAGCACAGAGTGGGGCAGAGCTCTTGGATGCAGGCCTGTGCTGGGGGGGCCCCCACAGAACCACAGCGCATCGCGGTGAGGGGAGAAGGGGGGGGGAAAGAGAGAGGGAGAGATGGAAACTCGCGGCCAAAGCCGCTGCAGCGCCAAACGCCTGGAGAAAAACTTATCTCCAATCTCCCTTTTTATTTTTTCAAATTTTTTAATAAAGCCCTTTGTTTTTGCAGTAATCTCATCCTCTTGCCGGGCCGGGATTTTCCAGGCGCTCTCCCACCCCTCTCCCCGCGCTGCCGTGCGCGCAGCAGAAGGTGATCGCACACTGCGCGGACTTTACGGCTCCCGCGAGGGACGTTGCTGGGGCTGGTTTTCCGATTATTCCACCGAATCCTCCCGTAAACCCGATCTCACCAGGGTCCCCGTCCCCCCCCGCCCCCCCGCCCCGCCGGTGGGGGAGCGAATCTCTTTTCCAGGGAAGGAGCTGCCGTCTCCTCGCACCCACGCGGCGCTCAGGGCCGTCCCAGCGCTGTGGGGAAGGGTTCTCCGTGCCGTGGCCCCGAGCTCCGTGCTGCTGCCGGAGGTGTCCTGCCCGGTGCGGGTGCTGGCCTGGAATGGAAATGGAGAACGGAAAGCAAATGCAGAAAAATGGAGGATGGAATAAAGAAGCGCAGTGAGCTCGGGCGGAGAGGCTGCTCGCGGCTCCTGGGGTGAGGTTGATCCCACGCCGCCCCACCGGTGCCCTCAGTCCATTGAAACGCCTTTGTGGTTTTGGGTTGGCAGCTGAGATCGCTGTGTGCTCTGCTCCGCTGATCCCCAGCGCTTTGTGCACCCGTCTCCAGCGCTCCGTCGGAGCCAGGGCCCGTCTGCAGGAAGGGACCTTTGCATGGGGCAGGGCAAAGCAGCCCTTGTGCCCATCCTGCACTTGTGCTGCCACGTGGGGGGAGGTTCTGCTGGGTCTGTGCGTACCTGCGATCATAGAATCATCGTAGAGTCATCAATCATAGAATCGTGGAATGGTTTGGGTTGGAAGGGACCTTAAATATCCCCTAGTTGCACCCCGCTGCTGTGGGCAGGGACACCTCCCAGCAGCCCTGGTAGCTCGCAGCCCCATCCAGCCTGGCCTTGAACGTCTCCAGGGAGGGGGCATCCACAGCCTCGCTGGGCAACCTGCTCCAGTGTCTCACTGCCCTCACAGTAAAGGATTTTTTCCGAATATCTAGTCCAAGCTGTGGGGAGCAGCTGGAGCAGTGCAGGGAAGGGCTGGGGGAGCTCAGAGGCAGAGTATCCCATACTGGGCTCAGAACAAACCTGAGCAGTGGGGCTGAGTGCACAGGAGCAGCTCAGGAGAGGGGGACTGGGGGGCTGCAGGTGTCCACGGCCGCACCAACCTCGTGTTGGGCCGATGGGCAAAAGCACAGTGAGAGCACGCCAACAGGGATGGGGCTGGCACCTCGGTGTGATGCTCCTGAGACCCATCCGTGTGCTGGGTCCATGTGGGGACCCGGTTTGGTGCAGGAGCAGAGGGCACGAGGGCTGAGCTGGCAGGGAGAGGCAGCCAGGCTGTTGTCCTGCCCGGGGACAAGAGGCACGGAGCAGAAGGGAGAGCCCTGGATGGAGGTGAGCAGGGAGCTCTTGTCCTAGTGGACTTCAGAGCAGTGAGGTCTCCATCCCCAGAGACACGGGAGCATGACTGTGTGACCAAATGCGGTGCTCAGCGCCCAGATGGAGCCTGGAAGCTGCCCGTGCTGGAGCAGGGACCTCCAAAAACCCTTCCCAGCATCCGTTTTTCCACAATCTGCATTCACAGAGCTTCTGTGCGCTCATACCTCCCGGCCGCTGGCAGCACCGTGCGCGCACCTTGCGGGTCGTTCTGTCTGTGCACTCCCACAATTCGGGGCTGTTGCCCCCGGGTTCATCGGGGGGCACTGAGCTGCCGGGAGCAGAGGGGCTCTGCAGAGCCCTGAGATCCGCTCTGGACGCGGCCGGGATGGGGAAGCAGCCGAGACAGGAAGGATTGTGAGCGCGCTGAGTGGGAATGCGGCGCGGCGAGCTGAGCAGCTGTCAGAGCGCGGCTCGGCAGCCCGTCCTCAGGCGGGGGCTGATGGACTTTCTGTCTTCACGGTCCCAGATGAGCAGAAGTGCGCGGTGCTTAATGAGCCCTTTCTTTCCTTCCTTCCTTCCCTCTAATGCGCCGTCCCCGAGGAGCCGTGAGCGCTGCGCGGCGCGAACCCGAAAGCACGAAGGTTCACGTGGCGGGACTGCGCTAAGCTGTTTTCTTCTCTTTCAGGTCAAAGGGGCTCCCAGGAAGAGCAAAGCTCTGGGGGCTGATCCCTCTCCAAAGGACAGCGAGGGTCTGAGCGCTCCGGATGAGTACGCGGAGGACAGCTCGGATGAGGAGGTAGGACCCGCTGCCAGCTTGATACGTGTGGATACAACGTAGGGGAGGTGGATTGATTTCCCACTGTGTTGCCTTCTGTGCAAATGCCAAAAGAGGGACGTTGGTCAAAGAGCGTTGGGTCTGACGGGGGGGCTGCCCACCCTGCAGCTCGCTGCTGGCACCCAGCGGGGCTGGGGGGGCTGGTGGCAGAGCGCAGTGCTCGTGGTGCCTGGCGCCGCAGGTTGGAAACTGGTTGTGCAAAAGGCAGCAGGATCCGGGCCACAGAGCGCTCCTTGGCTTTGTTTGTTCCAGACCAACTTCATTGCTTTTCTTAATCGTCTGCTAAATCAATTAACGCGATTGGCGCAAATCAGCTGCTCCTGCGGAGCCCGGGGGTCGGGATGGGGCGAGCGCCAAGTGCCGCGGGGGCGTTCGGTCTGGC
>NW_018364548.1:23936-26169 GCF_002078875.1 Numida meleagris | reverse complement strand
GGAGAGCACCGTACCCCGGGGCTGGACGCTGGAGGCCCACCTGGGTTGGCGCTGGAGCTGCCGGCAGCCCCCAGGTCTGGAATAGAGATTTAGAGAGAGAGGGGAAATATATGACTATAGAAAACATACACTTGTGTAATGTCTCCAGCATAACCCAGGAAAAAAAACCCTTTCATGCAGGAATCCGAGGTCTCCCCCTCCCCAGCTGGTCCCGGTGCAGGGCCCCCGTGGGGGGAGCGCTGATTCAGAACCTGTTGACATCAGAGCAGCTTCCAGTGGCTTTGTTCCTGTTCCCTGCTCCCAGCCCCCTGCCCTCTGCGATTGTATTTATCTCTCCTGCAGAAGATCCCCCGGTGCTGCCGCTGCTTCCTGCGGCCGCTTTGTGCTCCTCGCCCCGTGCTGCCCCGGCATCGTCCCCCCGTGCTGCGGGAGGGGCCGTTATCTTCCATTTCTCGTTATCTCTTTTTCACTGAGACCCCCGGCTCTTTGCTCCATAGCTTCGTGCTAATTAATGTGTGACCTCATCCTCATTAATGGGCGGCCTCATCCTAATCAAAGGGCCACGGTGCTCTCGAGGGAGGCACTGGAGGTGTGTGCAGCCCCGGGGACCCTGCGGATGGGACTCGGCCCGTCCCACCTGCAAGCACTGCGAGCAAACAGGGAATGGCTGGGATGCACTGGGGGGCTCCGATCCCAGACCCACCCCTGTGCAGCCCTCGGGCAAAGCATGGCAACCCGTGCCGGTGTGGGCACAGCACCGTCCGTCCCTACAGCTGCTCTGGGGACAGCGGAGTGTCCCTCCCTGTGGTGCTCCCCCCAGCAAAGCTGCAGGAGCGAATGTCTCAGCCATCACCCCCAGCACCGGGCGTCCCGGGGCAGCACGCGCCAACTTCAGGTAGAGACGGCCCCTGGTGCCCGCAGCTGCACCGTGTCACCTGCCGGTGGCTGCCCCTGACGCCGGGCGATGCTACGGCACCGCGCGCTCCCCGTGGGGCCTCCCCCATCCGACCCATCGCTGCGCCCGCGGCCGACCCCGCCAGCGGCACAGGTGGGAAAACATCCCATGGCACCGCCGCGGTGCGGCCGCTGCCCCCGGGGCGCCCGGAGCCGTGCCGCTGTCACTCAGCGCCTGCGCGGGGGCTCCGAGCTCCTTAATAAAGAGTAATGGCCCCGCGCTGCCCCGCGCCGCGCTGCCGCTCGCCGCGCTCCTGCTCGCTTGGCAGCTCCTCCTGGCCGCGTGCCCGGCCTCTCTGCCGTGAGCTCCGAGCAGAGACACAACAAAACCCCGGCGGTTTCCTGGCCGGGTGCGCAGCCCGCGGTGCGTGCGGGGCTCCCGGTGGCACAGCCGTGCGTGTGCCCGCCGTGCCGGCGCTCCCCCCGGCGCTCGGCGTGGAGATGAATGGCCGCGAGCTGCCGCGGCTGTCAGGGCCTCGCTGGGAGGAAGCAGTTTGGGGCTTTTGTTTGGTTCTGTTTCCTCCCACAATGACTATTCCATATGTCAGTGGATAATGAATGAAGGAGCGCTGAGTGCTCCTCGGAGCGCGGCGGCCGTTCCAAGCCCACTTCCCTCCTCCGCAGCGCAGCTGAGCCGGGCGGGGGGCGAGCGCTGGCCGGGCGCAGGGAGCTCTTCTTTCAGTAGCTGATTAGCCAAGAGAGAAAAGCGCTGCAGAATGTGCTGCTGGCAGACGGCTCCTTCACTCATCGCTCCGTGTGTGTGTGTGTGTGTGTGTGTGTGTGTGTGTGTACGCGCGGCCGAGCGTGCGCTTCCTGACCTGCCTGGCTCTGGCTGATCTCCGCGCTCCCCCATGAGCGTGCCTGGTCAGCCAGCGTGAGCTCAGAGCCTGGGGTGGCGAGGGAGGAGTGGGCAGTGCCGTGCCAGAGCTCGTGGGCTGTGCAGTACCTGAGCTCATGGGCAATACAGTGCCTGAGCTCGTGCACTGTGCTGTGCTAGAGGTCAGGGGCAGTGCCATGCCAGAACTTGTGGGCAGTGCCATGCCAGAGCTCATGCACAGTGCTGTACCAGAGCTCATGGGATGTGCAGTGCCAGAGTTCATGGGCAGTGTTGTGCCAGAGCTTGCGGGAAGTGCCACGCCAGAGCTCATGGGCTGTGCTGTGCTGTACCAGAGCTCGTGGGCCGTGCTGTGCCAAAGCACTGGAGATGGGCGAGGAGGGACCCTGTGGATAGTGCCGTGCTGGGCTGGAGTTCGCAAGCCAAAGCTCCAGAGCCAGGAAA
>NW_018364548.1:19362-19706 GCF_002078875.1 Numida meleagris | reverse complement strand
CGATCCAGTAGCACAGCTTGTCCAAAAAAACACCGCTCGCCTTTACTTCAATTCCTGGAAAAACTCTGGAACAAAATAATCAAGCCCTTCGCAAACCTCTGGAAGATAGCGAGCGGACTCGTCACCGCCAGCACAGACAACTCTGTCAAAACAACCCGGCGTCCCTCCACACCGGGAGCGGGGGCTGAGCGGGTGGGGGGTGGCGGCGGTGCCCGGTGGCTGCAGGAGGAGCCCAGGCCATGACCAGCACGTGGGTACCTGGCTGGGTCCTGGAGGGGCATTGGCCCACGGGGTTCGTGGTTGGGGTGGGTGGGTGCAGGTGGTGGTGCTGCGGGGTCTGCACT
>NW_018364548.1:15530-16936 GCF_002078875.1 Numida meleagris | reverse complement strand
TGTGCCCTGAGCGACGCAGTGGCCAATGGATGTGGTGCCATGCGTGGTGCAGTGCCATGTGCAGTGCAGTGCAGTGCCATGTACAGGGCCGAATGGATGTGGTGCCATGCAGGGTGCAGTGCCATCTGCAACGTAGTGCCATGTGCAATGCAGTGCCCAATGGATGTGGTGCCGTGCAGGGTGCAGTGCCACGTGCAGTGCCCAATGGATGTGGTGCCATGCATGGTGCAGTGCCATGTGCAGTGCAGTGCCATGTGCAGTGCCAAATGGATGTGGTGCCATGCGTGGTGCAGTGCCACATGCAATGCAGTGCCCAATAGATGTGGTGCCATGCATGGTGCAGTGCCACATGCAATGCAGTGCCCAGTGGACGTGCCATGTGTGATGCAGTGCCGTGCATGATGCAGTGCCACGTGCAGTGCAGCGCCCAGTGGATGTGGTGCCATGTGTGATGCGGTGCCATGCCCAATGCAGTGCCCTGTGCAATGCAGTGCCCTGCGTGATGCAGTGCAATGTGTGATGCAGTGCCACGTGCGATGAAGTGCCCCATGTGATGCGGTGCCGTGCACAATGCAGTGCGATGTGCGGCGCAGTGCCCTGCATGATGCAGTGCCCAACCTAATGCAGTGCCCGATCCAATAGAGTGCCTGATGGATGCGGTGCCATTTGCAGAGCGGTGCAGCTCTCATGCAGGGCCATGTGCGACGGAGTGCCATGCTCACTGCAGTGCCCCACGTGATGCAGTGCTCTTCTCAACGCGATGCCCCATGCAATGCAGTGCCCTTCTCAATGCACTGCTCTTCTCAGTGCGCTGCCCCATGCAGTGCAGTGCCCTGTGCAATGCAGTGCCCTGTGCAGTGCAGTGCCGTGTGCAATGCAGTGCCCCACGTGATGCAGTGCTCTTTGCAACGCGATGCCCCATGCAATGCAGTGCCCTTCACAGTGCAGTGCTCTTCTCAGTGTGGTGCTCCATGCAGTGCAGTGCCCTGTGCAATGCAGTGCCCTGTGCAGTGCAGTGCCCAATGTGATGCAGTGCTCTTCTCAATGCAGTGCACTGTGCAATGCAGTGCCCCACGTGATGCAGTGCTCTTTTCAACGCGATGCCCCATGCAATGCAGTGCCCTTCATATGCACTGCTCTTCTCAGTGCATTGCCCCATGCAGTGCAGTGCCCTGTGCAATGCAGTGCCCTGTGCAATGCAGTGCTCTTTTCAATGCGATGCCCATGTAATGCAGTGCCCTTCTCAGTGCACTGCTCTTCTCAGTGTGGTGCCCCGTGCAGTGCAGTGCCCTGTGCAATGCAGTGCCCCACGTGATGCAGTGCTCTTCTCAATGCAGTGCACTGTGCAATGCAGTGCCCCACGTGATGCAGTGCTCTTTTCAATGCGATGCCCCATGCAATGCAGT
>NW_018364548.1:10545-11736 GCF_002078875.1 Numida meleagris | reverse complement strand
ACCTCATGGCTGTATGATCTGTAAGGACCCTTCCATCCCAACCATCCCATGGCTCTATGATCTACAAGGTGCTGTGCTTGGGGCCAGCTGCACCACGCATCGCTACCCCCCCCCCGTGCCTCCTCCCGCTCTCCCTCCACCACCGGCAGGAAATCTCTCTTTAATGGGCTATGGAGGGGAGCGGGCCGTGTTTTGCTAAGGAGGAATGTTGACATGGAAGCCTCTGCTCTTTCTTCCTGGCAGGTCCCCGGCTGGATCGCGTGCTGCTCGCACCGATCCTTCCCCGCGCCGGGACAAGGAGGGGGGCCGGGGCCTGCAGGTGCGACGTGGGGAGGGGGCTCCCCCGGACCCACCGCTTTCATCCATCCTCCGCTCCCAGATGGCTGCGAGAAAGGAGGGGAGGGGTCCTGGGGGGACACGATTAAAGCCATCTGCGGTTCGGGGCCGTGCGCTCCCCTCCCCACCAACCTCGGGGCTCACGGGGAAGGGGGAACCCATCGGTCCCAGTGGGAAACGCAATCTGGAAGTGGTGGGGGGGGAGCGGTGGAAAGGGGCCATGCACTCCCCCAGCCCCTTCCCCCTTGCCGTGCCTGGGCCGGCGCCGAGGCGGGGGGGTTGGGGGCTGCGCTCTGCCTTTACATCTCGTAACCTTTAACGAGCGGGGCCTGCTCTGCACCGAGCGAGCCCTGGGCGGCTGCATTACGCTTGGCTGTGGGGAGGGGATCGGCACTGCTCTGGCACTGCTCTGGCACCGTGGCACCGGGGGGCTCCTGGTGCCAGGGGAGCCCCACGCCGTGGGGTCCTGGTGCTCTCTGTAGGGTTTCTGTTCCCTCCTGTGCGTGAATCCTGTGGCACTGGGACCTCTCCGGAGCTGCGGCGTCCCAGTGCGCAGCAGCGGTGTGGGGCACAGCGCCCGGGGAGAGGGGAATGCCTGTGTCACCCCCCCTTCCCCCCCCACCGGGAGCAGCTCTCAAGGTGTTTAGAATGGAAAAGTCCGAGCACGGTCGGAGCAGCACGGAGGGGGGGGGGGATTGCCAAAATTAACAGTTGATTCGGGTTTGCGGGAGCAGGAGCCAAAACGCAAGGAATCTTGGAGTCGGAGAGGGAAACTTTTTCTGCGGGCAGTAAATCAGCACGGAAAGATCCGAGGTGGGGAGGAGTGTTGGGGGGGTGGAGCTGCCTGGGGGGGGG
>NW_018364548.1:6457-7470 GCF_002078875.1 Numida meleagris | reverse complement strand
ACCGGTGTTGTGGGGGCATGGTTTTGTGGGGTACGAGTGTTGCAGGGACATGAACGTCATGGGGACATGTGCCATGGGGACATGGGCACAGGGACACGAGTGTGGGATACGTCTCATGGAGACGTGGGCACTGCAGGAGCATGAGCATCACAGGGACATGGGCGTGGGGACGTGTGTGTCATGGAGGAGGCTCGAGCTTTTGGGGACAGGAGCATCGCAGGGACACGAGCATCGGGGGGACGTGAATGTTGTAGGGACACGAGCATTGTAGGGACAGGAGCATCACGGGGACACAAACATCATGGGGACAGGAGCACCATGGGGACAGGAACACTGCAGAGACACAAGCACCATGGGGACAGGAGCATCACGGGGACACAAACGTCACGGAGACACAAGTGTCATGAAGATGTGAATGCTGCAGGGACACAAGCGTTGTGGGGACACGAGTGCCGTGGGGACGTGTGCATCGCGGGGACATGAACATTGCAGGGACAGGAGCGTTGTGGGGACACAAACTTTGGAGGGACTCGGGCACCATGGGGACAGGAGCATCACAGGGATGCAAACGTCGTGGGGACACGAGCACCGTGGGGGCACGAGCATTGCGGGGACACAAGCATCACAGGGACAGGAGCATCACAGGGACACAAACATGGGGACACGAGCACCGTGGGGACACGAGCATTGCAGGGACAGGAGCATCACAGGGACACAAACATCGTGGGGACACAAGTGTCATGAAGATGTGAACGCTGCAGGGACACAAGCATTGTGGGGACACGAGCACCGAGGGGATGTGAACATTGCAGGGACAGGAGCACCATGGGGTCACAAACTTTGGAGGGACACAGGCACCGTGGGGACAGGAGCATCACAGGGACACAAACACCGTGGGGACACAAGTGTCATGAAGATGTGAACGCTGCGGGGACACGAGCGTTGTGAGGACACGAGCACCGTGGGGGCACGAGCATTGCAGGGATGTGAGCATCGCGGGGACACGGCACCGC
>NW_018364548.1:0-98 GCF_002078875.1 Numida meleagris | reverse complement strand
GTGGGAAATGTGGCACGGTACCAAGATAAGAGATGCTGCACATTCCCAAGATGGGAGATTCCGCATGGTCCAGAGATGGGAGATGCCCTGTGGTCCCA
>NW_018364547.1:72230-148639 GCF_002078875.1 Numida meleagris | reverse complement strand
CTGGGGAATTTGGTGTGGCTGTGCCTGGAGGGCTGCCACAGATGCTGCGGTAGCTCTGGAGATCTTTTTTGCTAAAGCATCCTCTGGAGGGTCTAGATTGTCGAAAACTTTTTGAGCTATTTCAACTAATTCTGACCTAGTCTTTCCTGCAAAACCATCCTGCTTCTGCAGTTTTTTCCTAATATCTGGGGCTGACTGGGACACGAAAGCCAAATTCACGGCCTTTTGGTTTGCAGGGTCCTCCAGGTCAGTGGGTAAACCCGATACGCCTCAAGGAGCCGCTCTAGTAAAGCTGCCGGGGACTCAGAAGGACCCTGCTTAACCTCAGCCACTTTTGATAAATTCATAGGCTTCTGAAAGGAAAGGTAGAATCACAGAATGTCTTGGGTTGGAAGGGACTTTAAAGATCATCCAGTTCAAATCCCCCTACCGTGGGCTGTTTGCCACCCACCAAATCAGACTGCCCCGGGCCCCATCTAACCTGCCTTTGGGCAGCTTCATGGATGGGGCATCCACCATATCTCTGGGCAATCTGTTCCGGTGCCTCACCACTTTGAGTGAAAATTTCCTCCTAATATCAATTCTAAATCTTGCCTCTGTTTGTTTAAAGCTGTTCCTCCTTATCCTGTGGCATGCGGAATAAAACTCTATAACTCATGTAAGGTTATAAAGCAGGTATGTTTATTACGGCACCAGATGCGATTCACCTGTCGCTATCAGACTATGTTAAAAGTCGGTCCCTATCTTGTTGATAAGCTCCCTGTAAGTACTGGAAGAATCTGGTCTCCCTGAAGCCTTCTCTTCTCCAGGCTGAACAAGCCCAACTCTCTCAGCCTTTCTTCATCAGAGAGGCACTCTATACCTCTGATCATCCTCTGGACTTCATCCAACAGGGTCATGTCCTTATCCTGGGGGCTCCAGAGCTAAACAGGGTACTTCAGGTTGGGTCTCACGAGGGTGGAGGGGGAGAATATCCTCTTTCAATATGTCAGCTACACTTCTTTTGATGCAGCCTAGATAACCATCGGCTTTCTGGGCTTTGATTAGACATTGCAGGCTCATGTAGAGTTTCTCTTCAGCCAAGACCCATTAAGTCCTTCTCTGCATTGCTACTCTCCATCCATTCCCACCTAGCCTGTATTTGTGCTTGGGATTTTCTCAACCCAGGTGCAAGACTTTGCAACTGGCCTTGTTGAACTTGATGTTTGCATGGGCCCATCACTCAAGCCTATTGTCATGGTTTTATGACATCATAATATCATGTAGTGCACTTTGAGTTAAAGAGTTAATGCTCCAGTTCCGTGGATTGTCAATATTTCCAGGTACAGGGTTCTCAGAATTTAGAGAGCATTAGAGTAAGGCCTTTGGTTTTGGACACTCTCACTCTCATTTTATGTGATTTATTAACTTCAATTCAAATTATATTGTATTATATTGTGTTATTTGCATTCTGGTATCATATTTAGTAAACTAGTTTTCTCCCTTAGCTTGTTGCTGCTGTTCTATTTGTAGGCCCATCTCCCTACCTTTTTCCTACCCCTCTTTCCCCTCTCCTGGGGCATGGGTCCATGTGTCCCTCCACCTCAATTAGTCATGGAATTGGGCCGAACCAGCCTAAAACCACTGATACCTGTTAAGGTCCCTCTGGATGACATCCCTTTCCTCCAGCATGTTGACTGCAGCACATAACTTGGTATTGCCAGTAAATTTGCTGAGGGTTCACTCAATCCCACTGTCCATGTCAGACAAAGATGTTAAACAGCATTGGTCCCAGAACCGTCCTCTGAGGAGCACTGCTCATCAGTGGTCTTCACCTACACATCATGACACTGACTAGTCAGCTCCTTATCCACAGAGTGGTCCATGTCTCTCATCAAATCCACGTCTCTCCAATTTAGAGAGAAGAATGTCATGAGGGATAGTATCAAATGCTTTGCACAAGTCTAGGTAAATGACATCAGTTGCTCTTCATTATCTACCAATGCTGTAACCCTGTTAAAGAAGGCCACCAAATTTTTCAAGCATGATTTGCCCTTACTGAGGCCATGCTGGCTGTCCTTGTTTTCCATGTGCCTTAGAACAGTTTCCAAGAACACTGACTCCATGATCTTGTTGGGCCCAGACACAAGTCTAACCAGCCTGTAGTTCCCAGGATATTCTTTTTTTCCACTTTTCGAAAGTGGGAGTTATTTTTCCCCTTTTCTGTTTGGTGAAAATTTCACCATACTGCCACAGCTTCTAAATGTGATGCATAGTAGCTTAGTAATGTCATTTACCAGTTCCCGTGGGATCCTCGGATGCATCTCATCAGGCTCCATGGAGTTAAGCACCTTTAGGTTTCTTAAATGGCCTTAGACCTGATCTTCTCTTACAGTGAGTGGTTCTTCATTCTCCTAGTCTCTGCTTTTGTCTTCTGCAACTTCCACGGTGTGGCTGAAGCATGTGCTGGTGAAGATGGGCAAAACATTGTTGAGTACCTCAGCCTTCCCTATATCCCAGGTAACCAGGTCTCCCGTCTTCTTCCAGAGAGGGCCTACATTTTACCTAGTCTTCCTTTTATCACTGAGATACTTAGAGAAGCATTTTTTGTTGCCCTTTATGTCCACTGGCCAATGTCAACTCAATTCTATACTGGTTATTGATGAAAAAGCAAGGTCCTCATCAGGATTTTTGAAAAGGAAAAAGAAAAGGCCTTAAGCATGCACAGACACAAATGGAGAGCCACAGACGCATCATGCAATATTCAGATTAAATGCTCAGGCTTGTTGGATAATTTCATATATTTCATGCCTTACAGAGCAGTGAAGTAGAGCTATGGATAGGAGCATTCATTTGGGATGGAATATTTTTTCTCCAAACTCAAAACCATTAAGCCATTTTTTAACATTTCTATGATGGGAACATGGGAACTTATAACAAATAACTTTCAGATATAAACAGTTGAACAGAAGAATGATTTTTTAAATATCTAACTAGTTGGTGAAACTTCATTTAAAATTTGTATACCATTTTTAGTCAAAAAAACACTTACAAAACATTGTCAGCTAGACAAAACAATACAGTTATGAGTAAAACTACAGAAAATTGGTAAAGAGGTAGATAGTAACCTTTCTTAAAATTAAAAATGTATAGAATGATTTTAAAAAAAACTCTTTTGGAGAAAGAAGTATTATTTCCTCCTCAAGTTTCTTGCTTTCTTTTTCTGTCTTTTATTATGGAAATTTTCATAACGTTTTGCTTTGGGTATTGGTGCCTCTATCAGGCATAAAATAATGTAGCTTTTTTCACTAAGTATTGTATGGAGTCATGCCTGTTCTTCTTATACCATGATGTCCAAAACTGCGCACAGTACTCAAAGTGAGGCTATACCTCAGTACAGAGGAGAGCAGAACAAGCATTTCCCTCAACCATCTAGGAATAACGTTCTTAACACACAACATAAATTTTTATTTGTAATAAACACTTTTCTTCCTTTCATTAAAACAAGCCTTGAAATCTGGGGGGAATGATGATGAATATTCTTCTGGTTTCTGCGCATAGTTAGGAAAACAGGTAAAGACAATTGTAATTAGAGCAGGTAAAGGCTCTGCAAACAGCTGTGACACTAGAACAAACTGTAACAAAGTCTGTCTTATTCCCAGTACATGAATCAAAGGATGTCTCCAGCCACCCACTGCTTGATCACAAGGAAATTTTTCCTCTCTCTGTCTGATTCCCACCGGGATATAAAGCAGAATAATTTTCTTTCAAAATGTATGCATTTCCATTCTTCTTATCATATATAATTAAAACAAGTTACAAATCAAAATGGTACTGTATGTATTCACTGAAACACGTCTGAGAGCTCCCTAATTGACTGTACAATGTTTGTAAGGCTGAAGGAAGTGGCAGAAAACTATGAGCAGAGCTCATTATAGCTGTCACCATTTTAATGAGTCCCTTGAGGAATATGGTGCTAATCTCATACTTAAAAGCTGTGGCAAAATCTGGCAATATGCCTTGGAGAAATGACAGGCAGAAGAAGATAGAAAAGTTACTTGGAGTTTTAATTGGGCCCAGTGTGAGATTAAAGACTGGAAATGAAGCTGGACAGTGTGTTCCCACTGGGGCTCATTAGAGCAGAAACTTACAGGCGTTAATTACAAACAGAACAGAAAGACATAGAATTCTGCATCAAACTTCCCTTACTGAAGTCAAACAGCAATCTCCAGGTGTCAGGAAAAGTGATCCTTTCAATCAGCAATCCCCACATGCAGAATGTGGAAAGAAAGCACTGTGGATCCACCTATGCATACCTGTGCTTCCAGGAGACTGGCAGATGTACAGGCCGTGCTCTTCAGGCCTTCATTATAATGACCAGCCAAAACACTGTGACAGCAGTACATGTGCCTGACATGTTCACGCATCACAAACTTGCTGACAGGCTCTGTTCTAACTCACAGCTTCCTTCCCTACACCCTGATCCAGCTCATCTCTGGATTCAGACACATCCAGGCTTACATGTTGCATCTCAGCCACAGACCCCTATTACATTAGCCCTGGAATGCCTCCTTTTCTGCTCAGTGAAACCAAAACCAGGGGCTTAACAGCTTTCCTTGATGTCCACGTATCTCACTGCTTTTGAGGATGTTCCAAGAAAAGAACTACAAAATTCCACCTTATGACTGATGCAACAACACAGTGAACATAATGTTCATTATCTCTGTTACAAAGACTCTTCCAGTGCCCAACCACTCTTTCAGAAAAGTTTTTCCTAATATCCAGCCTGAACCTCTCCTGGCACAACTTGAGGCCGTTTCCTCTCATCCTATCGTTAGTTACCTGGAAGAAGAGGCCAATTCCCACCTTGCTACAACCTACTCAGACCATTGTAGAGAGCAATATGATCTTCCTTGAGCCAAATGTCCCTGATGAGACACCGACAGAACGTTCTGCTACTCAGCATCAGAATGAGAATAACTCACTTTTGCAGTGGCTTACAGCTGCATGGAGGGCTACTTGGCCAAATGAAAGTGATTTACCAATGCCCAGTAAAACGTGGATCATGATGGAAGAGCTACAAAATCAGACCTGAGAATTAGGAATGAAGGGGGCAATTTACCATGATTATTTTGAGGTGTCTGTTTTAATAACATTTATGGCAGGAATGCGTGATTTGATCCTGTAGCAAGTCCCCTGCAATCAGTATGGGACATTAGTGTCAATTTCAAACCCCTTGGTAGCAGGAGATATCACAATTCAAGCAGCAAATATAGGGGCTGACCTAAGAAAAACTGAATGTACAAGGTGAGATAAAAAGAACCAGTGAAGATATCTTGAAAACAAATATGGTTTAATTTGATACAAGCATGTCTACAGGCAGAGAAGATAGACAGGTGAATCATGTACTTCTTAGTTTGACTAAGCAATTGACTATTGATAATCGTTTTCAACCTATTCCAGAGTGACTGAAAAAGATACAAAGGGGAGTGGGCCCCTTTGTGATCAATGAGTATGCATGAATTCTTAAGACCTACAACCCAGAAAAAAGCCCTTCAGGTAGCTCAGCTTGTGGTACCTAGTGCCCCCCAAAACAAGACCTGGGTTTTGATGGAGGCTGAGGTCCACACAGGGTAAGGGCCTCTGTGGGGGACTGGAGGCCTAATGTTGAATTAACCATTTATTGGTCCAAAAAAAAAAAATGCAGCAAGTTGCGGCTCTTGTTAACACTGGTGCAGAAATGACAATGATTTATGGTAATCCATCAAAATTTTCAGATTTGCATGCTCTTATAAGAGGATGTGGTGAACAAGCAATACTCAGACCCAGCTGACATTGCATGTTGGCCATTTACCTCCTCATGAGTATCTTGTAGCCATGGCCCCAGTTTGGGAGCAAGATATTTGGAATGTGGCTGTGCACAGACCGATGTACTCATTCCATGTTTCTGGACATCAACCTTTACAATCACCATGCAACAATGAAGCAGATGCCTTAGCTGAATTCTAGTGGCTGGCAGATTCACCAGCTGAGCATGCTGCCCAGTAGCTGCATAAGAAACTAAGACATGAGGGACAGAAAACCATGTGGGCAGTGGTAAAAGCTTGGGATCTGTCAGTTCACATGTTTGATGTGACATGGGCTTGTCAAGATTGTGAAACCTGTATCTGAACACAACCACCCTCACTATCCCAAAAAACAGCCTACCTTGCCAGAGGACATGGTCCATTACAATGGTGGCAAATCAACTATGTAGGCCTTTTGCCCTGGTCTGCAGGAGCAAAATACGCCTTAACTTGTGTAGATACAGTAAGTGGCCTTCTACAAGGCCACTTACTGTACGAGCTTACCAGGCCCGTACACTCAGAGGACTCACAAAATTAACAGCATCATACAGAACCCCACAAGTCACTGAAAGTGATCAAGGATCACATTTTATTAGCACTCTTGTACAATAATGGGCTGAAGATAATAACACTGAATGATGTTTCCACTTACCATACAATCCCACCAGAGTGAGTCTTATAGATAATTATGATCATGTATTGAAAACAGCCCTTAGGGCTGACGCTCAATTTGGGAAGGGGTGGACAATGCAATTACATGAGGCATTAAGAGACAAATGAAAGATGTCAAAATGGTCGACCCAGTGCTTTACATGTGCTACAAACTACTTGGGTTTCTCCACTTAAGACAAAGATAAGGGGGACAAAAAAAAAATGCATAAAGCTGCAAACTGGCACCATGAACAACCTACTGCTCCCTGTCCCTGCTGGCCTTGAACCTGGTAACCACACAGTAGAATGGCTATGGGAGATACAAATAGGGCCAAAAGGGTGTGGTCTAGTTGCTCCTTGGGGGACATTATTGGAAAGGGGAAGTTCTGTAACCCCCCCAGGTGCTTGGTAGCTGGCCCAATAAAATACTTGTCAACACACCAATTTTTATTTTACACAGAACATTGATAATATCATTATGGCAGATCCAGGTCCCTCCTATGTTACCAGATATATCTGTGCAGCCTCCAGTATCAGGACAAAAATTCTGGTATAATCAACCTAGTCATACCCCTATTCAAGCAGAAGCATTGACACAAGATCACCATGTTGCCTGTGTATTGCTACTACTGCCAATTAAGATTAATCTTATTCCCTTACGGTCCACGGTTAATTACTTATTGATTGCACAATTCATATAATCCGTATTGTTCACCAGACTGATTGTTGGGTGTGTACCACTTCACTCACAAATGACAGCAAATGGTTACCTTAGTACATTAATCCAAATGAGATGCAGTGGAACCAAGGTCTTCAATGGAATAGAAGCATAAATAGATTGCCAATCTTCAATGAAATGGCTGCCAAAATAGTGGATGAAGTCCAAATGTGGGATCACATACAACCTCATCACCCTGTGGATCGTCACAGTATATCGGATGGTGTAGACTGGCTCTTATCTTTGACAGTGAGGGTATGACACCAGGTGCCCTATTGTGTCAAATGGAACTCTTCTAAGGGAACTTTTGCATGTGTGGGAGCTTAACCCAAAAGCTGGTGTAAGAATATTACCTTATGCAAATCCTTGAGTAAGAGCCGTAATAAGTCTTCCATGCATGTGATGCCATGGAGAGCTCTGAGGTCAATATGGCTGGCTAGACCTGTTATTTAATTGGGCTGTTTGATGTACTCAGGGATGGCCCTATGTACTCAATACAATACGCTCCAAACAATCACAATTGGCAATTGGCAAACCTTTCTCACCAGACATCAATATAAATGAACTGTTTGGTGATTCTGTGCAATGGCCACCTTTTTGCCACTGTCTGCTGTCACCACGCGACAACCAAGCCATCCCAGTCGACTGGGATCCCATCCCAGGGAGAGCAACACAGACACAGATGCTGTGGAGTCAACTCTCGTTTTCTGGAACTTTCTCAATGCCTTTTATACCCGTACATCCACTGTGCATGCCCGATCACTCCCGAGTCACGTGCTCACGCGCCCACCCCCTCCCTTTAACCTGCCTAGCACGAGGCATTACGTAAGCAAGCACGTGCCTTACTGTGATTGCAAAACCAGACGCCCTTCCTTTTGTTCACCATGCTGATCAGCACTCATTCCCTTACCGCTTTTACCCGCCTCAGTCTGCAGCAATTTCTACTGAATGGCAAGTATCTGCATTAGCTAATCACACTGCAGCAGCACTAAATTTAACCCAACAAGCTGTCAGGTTGATCAGCTAAGGATTAGAACAAACACAAAAAATTGTACTACAAAATTGCATGGCATTAGACAGACTGGCTGTTGCCCAAGGGGGTACCTCATTAACACTGATTGCTGTGTATATATTCCTTATGTTTCCAAAAATGTAACTCATATGATGACACAGATTAAGACTCAAATTATTCAAATGAAACAACTAATGAATGGTCCTATCTCTGTCCGGTTAGCCTCCATATACTTATGGTGTACACTATTATTGCATACAATCTTATTTGCCTCATTAGTTGCTGCACAATCAATTTTTTTTAATGTGAGATTTGGATGCAATGCACAACAGCTATTTTCAAACAGACTATGTCTCAGTTCAAGCAATAGAGGGGTGGAGTGTGTGGGAAAATACAGATCACGGTCTGAACTGGAGACTAGGAGAAAGGGCTTGTGTTAGCTTGGGAACACAAACAGGCTGCATCAGCCTGTGCTTCTGCATGTAGCTGGAAGAAACCTGTTTATGAGAAACAGTCTCGCAGCTGTAACCAATTATCCTTGTTTTATGTGAACGCCCTTGGCATGCAACACTGTTGTCTCCTGCCGTTATACATAAAGCTATGGCATTAAGGGGTAGCATGGGCACTTTACTAGCCAGCTGCTCCCAGTAATGAGAGTACCTCTCTATTAAATCAATGAGTTTTAACTCACCTCCATGTACTTTCTTTAGGATTGGTAAACCATACACTGGTGCATAAATAACATGAAATTGCAGGGAAGAGTGTATGGGAACTGCTGAGTCATGTCCTGAACCACTGATTGAGCACATGGAGGAAAGACCAGTCAGCCCTGGGAGCACAGGTGAAAGCAATTCACCTGTGTGACTGGAAGGCCTCATTTAAGGGCTGACTGCCACTGAGGAAGGATCTCTTTCTGGAGATCCCTCCTTGGTGGAAGCTTTTCCTTGTAGATGCAGAATCTTCTGATACAGGTGAGTCATCTACTTCCCTTCCCTTGCAGCGCCTTGCTATTGTGCTGGTCCTTCCATCTCTTTTGTAATGCCTTTTCCATCGTGTTGGTCCTTCCGATACCTACAGAAGAGCAAAACACTTTTCAGAGGTGCCCATTGCCAGGCTAAGAGGCAATAGGCACAAACTGGAACAAGGGATGTTCCATCTAAAATATCAGGAAGCATTTCTTTCCTATACAGGTGATGGAGCACTATCACGGGTTGCCCAGAGCGGCTGTGGAGTCTCCCTCCTGGGTGATCTTCAAAAGCTGCTTGGCCATGGTCCTGGACAACCTGCTCTACATATCTCTTGCTTGAGCAGAGGTGTTGGACCAGGTGACTTCCAGAGATCCTTTCCAAACATAACCGTTCTGTGACTCTGTTTTGAAGATCTCCCATGATCAGGGAAATGTTTTAGATGGCTGTTTGATGGTGAAGTGTAAACAGCAAAGTGTAAACAGTGATTTGACAGTCATGGGGTTAGGAAAGGAAGATCTAAGGAACAGGTAGGCTGTGCAAAATGTGGATGCTGGAGTGCATACTGAATCTGGTTGGGATGCAGTTAACTTTCCTCATAGCAGCCCATAGAGTGCTGGGCTTTGCACTTGTAGCTACAACTGCATTGATACTGCACCAGTAGTCCATGGTGTGGCAATTATGGCACTGCAGTTTGCTCCAGAGAGCACACAGGGAGAGTGGAAGACTATCTGTTTTCTCTCTTCTGGAAACAGCAGGGAACAGCAGCCTGTTGAAACAAAAACGGTGACCATCTGCAGCAGTGGCCTAGCTGAGGCATGTAGGGAGGGCACAGTCTGCTTCCCTGCTCAGGAGGCCAGCTCACCTAGCAGCCATCATCCTTCCAGAAGAACTAGACCTAGGCATGCTCTCCACTTGGCCAAAAATCCCCACCAGAAAGAATGCAGTGTCCCAGACCAGCTGCCCACGCAACGTGCAGCTGTTCAGCTCTTCAGCTGCAGGGAGTGCCTGAGCCTGGCACAAGTACTGGAGGGTAGCAGAGATACCGCCAGTGTGCAGCGTGAACCGGTGGATGATCTGCTCAGCCTGGCAGCACAGCTAAAGGAAGAGGTGGAAAGATTATGGGCCACCAGGGATTGTGAAAGGGAGATGGACTGATGGAGCCATAACTTGCCATTCTTGAAAGAGAGCCACTGGGGGGACACTCCACAAGGAGTGGAGGACCCCCTGCCCTCTCATCATCAGGGAGAAGGAGGGGATTTAAGAGAGGAATGGAAACATGTCCTTGCTTGGGGTGGCAGGTGAACCCAGTCTACCTCACCTTCTCAGGTGCCTATGCACAATAGCTATGAGGCTCTGGAACTTGAGGGACAGGAAAACGAGAATACTGGTGAAGATCCATCCAGAGGGCTGTCTAGAGTGATTCAGTCAACCTCATGCCTTAAGACTACCTCTGCCAAGAACAAAAGAAGGGTAACTGTCATAGGTAACTCCCTTCTGAGGGGAAGAGAGGGCCTGATAAGCCAACCCGACCCTACTCACAGGAAAGTCTGCTGCCTCCCTGGGCCTGGGTCAGGGACATTACTTGGAAGCTCCCTGTTCTGGTATAGCTTTCAATTATTACTCTCTTCTGGTAGCTCAGGCTGGCAGTGATTAAGCCATGGGGAGAAGCCTGAGCCCTATTAAAAGGGACTTAGGGGCATTGGAGTGGTTAGTTAATGGAGTGAGAGCTTAGGTTGTGTTTCCTCCATCCCTTTGGGGAGAAATGCTGAGAGTAACAGGAAAACCCACCTGTTCAATACATGGCTTAGAGGCTGGTGCTATTGGAGGATGTTTTATTATTATTATTTTTTATCATGGAGTAGTTTATTCAGCACCAGACCTACTGTCAACTCATGGAGTCCACCTGTCTCTCTCAAAGGGGGGAAAATGATTCTAGCCCAGAAGGTGTCAGTGCTCACTGAGAAGGCTTTAAACTCCTGAAAGTTTGAAGGGGGAAGGAGACAAAACCAGGCTCACTGGAGATAAGCCTAGGGGCAGTATGCCAGGGCTGGGGGTGAGGTCAATAGCCCAGCTGAAGTGCCTCTATACCAGTGCATGCAGCATGGGTGACAAGATGGCCCAGAAGGCCTGAATTTTTCCATCTGTCCAGGCATGCCAGCAACATAACTTGCCTTGAGAGATCAGCCGAAGAGGCATTTATTTACTCAGGGCTTGGTGTGTATGTCCGTATCCATAGCAGATCTTCCAGTGCGCATGGAGCTGGTGCTGGTGAGGAGGCCAGGCCCCACACTCTCAGCTCTGCTTGCTGCCGTGTCCCAGCTCTAAAGTTTCGATATTTATAGCCTTCTTCTCCAGCTCCATAGGCAAGGCCCAATGGATTTGTTGGACTGGAAGCCAGGGCTGTGGGGCAGTTCTCTGACATTTGTCACTGCTCCATGCATTTTTGGAGGCATCTTGGAAAGACCAGGAGGCCTTAGCAGCTCCAGTAGTGGGCATGAGGCTCCAGTTTTCAGGTAGATTTGAGTAGGGCCAAGCTCTGACTCTGCAGGTCATTGTGGTAGCCAGAGGTATCACAGTGCTCTGACAGTGGGTCTGGTACAGGGCTTTGGGGGGGCACAGTGCTGGGCCCTCTCTTCATGACCCCTCCTGCCTCTTTGCAGCTCTCTATCACCTGCAGCCAGTGGCAGAGATGATCCTTTTGAATACTGACTTGTGCAATCCAGGAGAATTTAGACCAATAAAGCTCCTCTCATGGTGGCATTACAGGGGAATTGACCTTTCTTTCCCAGAGATAGTGTTGGGAAACGCCCCAAGTTTTCCCAGAGGGTTGCCTCCTTGCGTGGGGAGGCACGACCACTCAATGTGAGTGCACACAGCTTCAACTTTATTGTAGCAACAAGCCTTTATATAGCATACTTGTTTACAGGATCCAGGTTTCATGCAGCCAAGCGTATCAGAGAACAATGGTGTTTCCCAAGCAATTTTCATATACAGAACATCTTGCTAAGCTGCAGTGTACTATACACACCACTGCACCTGCACTTATCAATCTATTTCTTTCATCTAAGATTACATCGTAAGTCATTAGTGAATATTAGCTACGGTGGCTACGTGCTCCTGAGCGCATTGCTCTGCAACAAGATAGGGAAGGCCCCACACTGTGGTCACACCAGAACTGGACAGGTACTGAGGGCCAGCGTCACCATGGAGCCATTCTCAGTGATCTTTGAAATGAAGTGGTGAACAGGAAAGGTTCCTTAGGACTGGGAGAGAGAATCCTTCTCTTCTCTTTAGAAGGACCATAAGGAAGAACTCAGGCAGCACAGGACACTTGGCCTTCCCTTCTTTTTATTGGAGAGGTCATCAAGCAGCCCAACATCATCCTTGCCTATCTTCTGAGCCTCTTTCCAATGCAGGGACTTATAGTCCATCACACAGGGGCCAGAGCAGCAGCTCTGTTAGTGGTACCATTGGAAAGCACAGGCTCTGAATGTTTTGCTCCAGCAAGAAATAGCCAACCTTGAAAAGAAATGATTTTACACTGTTGGAATCAAGTACAACTGCTTCTGCATGCATAGGAGACTAGTCATTTTCCCTTATTAAAATTATATGCATCATTATCAATGGAAAGACTTGAGCATCTCTCCTCACATTGTCTGAGATCCTTCTGTGTGCCCATATTTACTTACACACCTTGGGAAGAAACTCATCACTCCCCGCTATCAAATTTTGAAGTCACTCTGAGGTGGGTTAGTCTTTGCCAACTACCAGGTTCCCACCAAAGTGCTCTCTCACTGCCTCTTCTTGGAAGAAATGAGAGAAAAAGCTTGTGGGTTGAGGCAGGGACAGGAAAATCACTTATCAGTTGCTGTCATGGGAAAAATGGACTTGACTTGGGGAAGAATAAATTAATTTACTGCCATTTAGAAATAGAAGTGGATAGTGAAGAACAAAGACGAAACTACAGTCACTTTCCTGCTCTACTGCTTTCTTTCCAGGCTCAATTTCATTCCCAACTCAGATTGTAGTTCTTTATAAACTGCTCTAGCACGGCTCCTTTTCTCTGCAGACAGTCCTGCAGAAACAGACTGCTATAGCATGAGTCCCTCACTGGCTGCATACTAGAAGACTTTACCCTAGAAGCTGTTCCTGCTACAAGCTGCTTCTGTGTGGGTTCTCCGGCAGCTTCTTTCAGAGCATGGCCACCTACACTTGCATGGGGTCTTTCATGGGTTTCAGTGTGGCTACCTGCTCTGATATGGTTTCTCATGAGCTGCAGGGGGGCAGCCTGCTTCAACATGGTCTTTTCTACATCTTGCACAGAAATCCCTGCTCTGGCACCTGGAACACCTTCTTCTACTGATCTTGGTGCCTGCAACACTGTTTCTCACACATTTTTCTCACTCCTCTCTCTCACAGCTACTGCACAGCGTTTTTTATGCTTTCTTAACATGTTATCAGAGAGAAGCCACCAGCATCACTGATTGGCTCAGCTTTGGCCAGTGGCAGAACACTTTTTGAGCCAGCTGGAACTGACTGTCTGATGTGGGGGTAGGTCCTGATCTCTTCTAACAGAGGCCATACCTGCAGCCTCCTGCTATGAAAACCTTGGCATAAACCCAAGAAGCAGTCAAAAATCTGTTTATTTTTACATATTGTCTGCCTGTAAGAATGCTTGAATATGTCCTGGCTTATAATAAGAATTGATTTGACGCACAAGTAATTTGCAGAGTATACATACCTCTAATTGCTTCCTTAACTTGTAAAAGAGCAAGGCCAAGATCCACCCACCCAAGGCTCCTCATTGCCCCTAGGAAGGAAAAGATCTCTAGCATTTGCGAGAGCACATTTCATAAGCTCGGCTAGTGGAGCATGCCACAGAAAATGCATGTAACCCTAGCTACATCACAAAGCTTTAATAGCATGAAGCAGCCACCTTGGCCATTTCCTTGCCAGAGTCATCAGAAAGGAAATGTTGGTGTAAGGCACATGGAGAGCCTTCCAACTCCAGTGCTGAGGGATTCAGGCCCATATGGACACAAGCACTTGCAGACTGGCTTAAAGAAAGGAGATGAAGAAAAAATATGCACCAAAACTGAAACTGGTGTCCAAAAAAAATCCCCCAGAAAACAAAACCAAAAAACCCCACACCTCTACAGCTCCTCACCAAGGTGAGGTGACTTCTCCTACCTAAGAAGAGTAACTGCCAGCACCTGTGCGATGTCTCTTTGTGGCAAATATCAAGGTGTCCTACTTTTGGTGAGGGTAGAGTTAACTTTTTTCCTAAGAGATAGAATTTTACTGTGCTCTGGATTTAGGATAAGAACAACGTTGATAACATACTGCTATTTTGGCTGTTGCTGAGCAGTGCTTACACTAAGCCAGTGATTTCTCAGCTTCTCAGACTGACCTGCTCATCTCACTTCAAGGGAGTGAGTGAACAGCTGTGTGGTGCTGAGCCGCCTGCTACGTTAAACCACAGCGATCCTTTTTGGAATCCAACGTGGGGCACAAAGGCTTGAGATAACAACAGGTCTGACCAGAGCATGTTAAAACAAAATTTTTATATTACTGTAGTTTAATAGCTGCTGGTCACAATGTTATGTATATTTCAGAGACCCTATGGTATATGATCCTTGTTGTGCTGTTTACCATCTCTGGGGCTGGAGTTCCTGCTGAGCTGCACTCAACACTGCTCCAACCCTTGTGACAGGCCTTGCAGCCGCTCCAACCCCTGCAACAGGCTCTACAGTTGTTCCGCAGGCCATGTTGTGTCTCCAACCCTTGTGAGAAGCCCTCCAGTTTCCCCAAACTCTGTGACAGGCCCTGTGACTGCTCCAATCCTTTCAACAGTCCTTACCACTGAACCAGAAAACAAACCCTTGCTGGTATCAGTTGTTCCTATACATAAGATGAAACAATGGCTGTGAAAAACACATCATTTTGTATGGAAAGTAATTCCCACTAAGAAGGAGATGGAAGGAGAGGCTGAGGAAGGCTCCCAGTGAAGCTGGACAATGACAAGAACACGAGAAGAAAAAGGTAGAACTCATAAAGGAAGCAGTAACCATCTGACCCTGAACCATGGGTGAGCTATAAGATGTGCAAGAACACCTCAGCCATCATCTCAGTGAGCACACTATCACCTGGCTGCTCCGGTGCTGGGACAGGGAATCCAGACAGCTTGGATCCCCCTCTAGGAAAGGTGCCAAAGACAAAGCAATTGCAAAAGAGAGACAAGCCTTCAGCCTCTGGAGGTGACTCTTGTCAGCCAGGAAGGAAAGGTATCCTTTCAAGAAAGAGCTGGCATGTAGCCCAGGCAAGTTGACCATCATGCAGAAAATGTGTTCAGTACATGAAGGAATTAACCATGCTGGAGGTGATATATAATATTGACATGGAATGGCATGGGTATGTGAGTTGCAAGGAAAAACAATCACAAAAAGAGTTCTCTCAGGAAAACTGCCACTGCAGTTTCCAGTGACCAGTTCCCCAGGCATGTTAGATGGGCTGATCTTACTTCTGAACATAATGAAGGGACTTGTGATTTGCATTTACAAGAATGCATATGAGATGGATACTACAATCAGGACTAGAGGTGCCCTGCCACCAGCCAGGTGGAGGAAACAGACAGCTGAGTTTGTTGGACTGTGTGGATTCAATGGCCTGGCACAACAGACCCATGATGTTTAAGGCTCTAGTCGACACTGGTGCACCCTAGTGCCATCAATTTATAAAGGGACAGAACCCGTCTGTTTTTCTGGCATGACATGGAGATCCCAACAGCTAATTATACCAAGGCCGAAGTGAGACCACCAGGGAAGGAGTGGCAGAAGCACCCCATTGTGACTACTCTGGAGGCTTTGTGAATCCTTGGCATAGACTACCTTAGGAGGTAGGACCCCAAAGGGTGCACTTTCAATGTAGCTGCTTTGGAGGTGGAGGACATAAAGCAGCTGTCTACCTTGTTAGGTCTCTCATAGGATCCTTCTGTTGTGGGGCTGCTGAGAGTTGAAGAACAGCAGGAGCCAATTGCTACCACTGTTGTGCACTGGTGGCAATATTGCACCAACTGAGACTCCCTGATCCCCATCCATAAGGTGATTCATTGACTGGAGAGGCAAGGAGCGAACAGCAAGACTTGCTCACTCTTCAGTAGTCCCATATGGCCTGTAGGGAAGTCTGATGGAGAACAGAGGTTAACAGTGGCCTATCTGAATGAAGTCACAATACTGCTGAGTGCTGCCATGCCAGACATGCTAGAACTTCAATACGAACTGGAGTCTAGGGTGCCAACTTGTCTCCCCCAGTGTGTGAAATGACAGAGAATTTCAGAGTGTATATATACATATGTGTGTGTGTGTGTATTCATGAGAGAGAAAGGATGGTGAGGAGATGACTACAACTACGCCTTCAGCAGCAGAAATCAACTCCTTACATCGCTGCCAACAGCTGGGACTGGTGTCACCCACATCTGACTGCTTCCTACTTTGGATTTAACAGACTCTGATATCTTGCATGGACAGAAAGTTAATGAGGATTTGATTAGATTATGTGACATTAAGTCCAGGTGTCATTCCTTTCCTCTTCAGAAGAGGACCTTAGCTCTACAACTGAGATGGCAGACAACCTCCACAGGTGCCCTGGAGAGAGATGCCAGGGGTCCAGCATCCAAAAATCATTCACGGACACTGAGTGGTCTCCATCAAGAGTTGGTGAGGTCTTTTAAGTATCCATCATTCATTAGTTCATAAAATCATAGAATCACAGAATTATAGAATGGCTTAGTTTGGAAGGGACCTTAAAGATCATCTAGTTCCAGCCCTCACACCATGGGCATGGTTTTCCAGTTCCTCAGGTACAGAAAGTAGCATCTACACCTGGGACTCTATATCTTAGGACCTGAGGGAATTACATTAGGTTGCATCAGAAGAAGTTTGGATTGGATATTAGGAAAAAGTTCTTCCTTGAGAGGGTGGTTAGGCACTAGAACAGGCTCCCCAAGGAAGTATTCATGGCACAGAGACTGACAGAGTTCAAGAAGCATTTGCACAACACCCTTAGACATATGGTTTAATTTTTAGGTAGTCCTATGTGGAGCCAGGAGTCCACAATTCATTTTCCTGCTCACAGCCACCAGGACAACTGGAGACAGCATGACGTGTTCAATCAGTTCTTGAAGGTAGTCATTTCCCAATGGCGTGTTTATCCACTTCCTCAAAGAACCTGACCTCCACAAGTGTAATGAGAATGGAGTCACTGTGTTAAAATTTGAAAAAAAGGCAGCTCGAATTGTCTGTGATGATCAAGGTTGTGGAACCATCCGCACAGCCCTCTGTATTGTTTTGTCTGAAGAGCACACCAAACCTGACAGGCAGTTTGAAGGAAGCTGCCCAGGTTTGATGGAGAAGTGAGAGTTCAGTGCTATGCACGCTCCTAGAAAAGAGACAATCAGGGTGTACTCTGGGATCAGTGCATCTGAAGTCAGGTGTGGTTTGGCCTCTTGAGCATCTGTAGACCACAAATGAAGTGGATTGTCTCAAGCTGCTGCCAAGAAGGCATGAGTATGGAGCAGGCTTATGCAAGGAAGTTGAAGACAAGTATTCCAATCTAGCAAAGACAGGGGATGCCCAAGTCAAAAGGAGGTTTGTGAGTTTGGGCAGATCTACCAATTCTCTCTCTTATTCTGCTGGCCAGAATGTTGGGTTTGCAGCTTTTCAATCCCTCACTCAGTTAACAGCCCAGGACTAATCAGTATATGGACCTGAGCCTAGCCTCCAAATCTGGCTATGAGACAGGACTGCGGAAGAAAGAGTGCCACTGCCTCAGGCACACACCAATCACCACTCTGCTTGCAGAGGCTCTTGGCAGTTAATATTTATTGCATCAGATGTGAGGACACAGCAGAAATGCTGGGCAGTAGGAGAAGATTTGGCAGACGCTGCTTGGCCAGGAGCAGTCCTGCTGAATGATTTGCAGCAGCTTCCCTTGGGCAGCGAGTGCTGGGCGTGCCCTATGCACACAAGCCTGTGTGCGTGGAGCATCCTGCAGCAGAGGAAGACGTTCCCCGCCCTGGAGGTTCCCCCCGCAAATCCTGTCCCCGCCCCCGCCCGCCTTCGCTCGTCTGTCCACCCGTCTCTGCCCCTCCTCCACTGTCTTCACTGCAGACGTCCCTGCATTTACGTAGCCCTGCATCTTCCTATCTGCCTGAGCATCTCTTGCTCTATCTCTCCTTCCCTCTCCCTTCCATCTCATATCTCATCCATCTGCCTCTTACTCTCTATCCTTCTTTTTCTTCCGTCTCTCCCTCCCTACATCTGATTGTCTGTCTCGTCCCAGCTGATGACCTAAGCCATTATTCTGGTGAGTGTCTGCTTATTTGTCCTTCATTTTGTTACTTTCTCCCTGTTCTCTGTTCATTGTCCCCACTCACTGGGAAGAGATTGACCCTATTCAATCCATCCCTCTGACCATTCCTTATCCCTACTCCCCAGAGGATATGCATCCTATTTGCTCTGCCTGTCCACTCTGTCAGCATGATGGCAGGGTGGGGATTTTTCTGATGCTGCTCATCCTGCCACCTCAGAGCAGGAACTGTGGAAAGTGAGGCAAATATGTCCGTATCAGAGAGACATATGGTTGAGTTTGGGGTTGAGGTGGTGAAACCCATTCACCTCCAGATACTTGGCCAGAGGGCAACAAAATATTACTTAACTACACCCTCCCACTAGTGCTTTTCTGGGATTTATTTGCTCTGCCACCATGGAATACCTGACCCTGGCTTCATTTCTCTCTCCACTATGTTTCCGCATGCTGCCTGGCCTTTCAGTCTGCCCTTCTGAGTCACTCCATGCATATACTTTCACAGGTGCAATCTCTTGTGCAGCTATATTCACACAGTACTGTTTATGATGGGTACCCACTCATCTCTTCTAAAATGGATCCCTCCACCTTCCCATCCATCCATCCATCCATTCATCCACCCACCCATCCATTCTTCCATCCATCTGTTGGTCCATCCATCCATCTATCCTTCCATCTATCCATCTACTTAACAAAAATTCTTGCCTCTGTTTGTATACTTCTTCATCTGCCTGTCCCCAAATGGATCCCATCTGCTGTTCTACCCATGCAGATATGTACTGACATCCATCCATCCATCTGTCAATCCATCCATCCGATCTTGCTTTCACACCTGTTTTCCTTTTATCTCCTCTCGCTATCCTTCAGTTCTCTTCAGAATTCTCTCATGATGGGGATGGGGTGCAGACCTCTTTAGTGCAAAGATACTCCTGGTTAGTCTTTATGAACAGGGATTTCTGAATCTCTGGATTTGCTCTGGCTATGCATGGTGGCTTAGGGCCTCCAGGCATGTATATAGGGATGGGGAAATTACAAGGAATCTTGACCAAATAGAGGTTGCCTGGTGGTGTCTGTGGATCTCTCCTCTTACACGAGACCCCTTCCTGTCTGCAGGTCTCCAGAGATGTGGCATCAGAGCTTTGGACTTCTAGGAAAAAGCTACATCAATGGTGAGGGGGGGATCAGACAGCTGAGGGACATTTAGGGGATAGGGTATGCTCCCAAAAAGAGGTAAAGAGAGGAGGAGGATAGGTTGCTGTAGTGGGAAATGTCTGGACTGGATATTGTGGAAAGAAACAAGGATGAGAATGGTGAATGGGTCTACAGGATCAGGGTGGAGAACAGAGGGATGGATGGGGAAAAGAAGCTGGGATGCACAAGTAGACCAGATTTTTTATGGCAGGCTCACACTAGATCCTCAACAATGTTATATCTAATCCATACACAAAGACTTAGGATCCCCTTTTGCCCTTGATGGGGGATAATCTCTCCTTGTGCAACACTGAACTGTCAGCTGTATTGGTCTCCATGATGTGAACAGCCACACACTGGAAACAGTGTGTTGTTCGTGGGTTTGGATGGAAAGGTTGCAACTCTTCCAACAGCACCAGGATCCTTTTTATTGGGGAAGGAGTTCCACATACCCCTGTGCCCACTGCCCCTCTGTACTGCTGTGGTGGATGTTGCTATCCAGGATTACGTAGCTGACGTGGTCACTGAACTGATCTACCATAACGAGAGTCTGAGCTCCTCAGAAGTCACCTTCGTCTTCCCCCTGGGCCCCCGTATGGCCATCTATTCCTTCCAGGCCTGCAGTGAGGATGCCAAGGTCAAGGCTGTGCTGCAGGATGAGGTACCAGCATTCAGGAAAGAATGGCAGAACCATGAGAGCAGCATGGGATGAGCAGTCCATGGCCTGCTTAGCGATCAGCTTTCTGTTCCTCTCTTTCCCATCCAGAACCAGCGGCTGCACGAGGCTACAGGGGAGCAGGAGAATTTTGAGTACCTTCAGTATGAGACTGAGAAATCAGGGGAGGTGTTTGCCTGCTTCCTGGGTTCCCTGTCCCCTGGCAAGGAAATGGTTGTGACCTTACGCTATGTCCAAGAGCTGTCACGGAAGCCAGATGGAGCAGCCCAGTTTGTGCTGCCATCCACACTGCATCCTTACCAGACACACTACAGTGAGTAACCTGAAAAGAAACCTGCCCTCACCGTCACATATCCTAGAGAAGGGTACGTGACTGAGAAGAACCACACTCCCCATGCACTCTATGAACAGACCCAATGCAACCTCCTTTGCACCCACTGACATTTTGCCACAATGCAGCCCCTGAGCAGATCTGTGCTTCCTTCCTTGTGTCCTTTGAAGTGGATCCATACCTCCCTCATGAATTTCCCACACATAAACTCAGAGACACTTCCAAACAATTTACTGACATCCCCAGTTATCTCCACATGTCCTATGCCAAATCCCACATGCACTACATGGAGAGCCAGTGTCCTCCTTTATGCCATATTTCTCCCTGCAGCCTGTAATTGTCGCACTGGCAAGCTGCACTACAGCCTCCTGCTCACTGCCAGCCTGCAGTCACCCCGTGGTGTGGCCAGTGTCCAGGCCAGCTGTGCCCTCACTCCTTTGATCTACACTGCCCAGGACCACAGTACTGCACAGGTATGCCCTCCTGAATGCCAGAATCCCAGGAAGAGGCATCATCACTGAGCAAAAAGGGATGCACTGGATCAGTGCTGTGCTCCCAGTCTAATGCTGGGCCTGGCTCTCTTCCTCCTGTGTAAAACCAGGCAACCCTTCTCCAGGTCTCACTTGCTGGCACTCCCCCAAATCATCATTTGGAGCTGCTGGTGTATTACGGAGAACCCACTGCAGTCAGTGTTGTGGTGGAGAAAGGAGACCCTGCAGCCACTTCAGGTGAGTTCAGTTGAAGAGGGAACGCAGGGGCACCTCTGGGTATCAGGAGGTGCTGGGGCACAGGGAGACAGTGGGGACTGTGGGATGAGAGGCTTCTTTGGACTATGGCGTGGGAGACATTCAGGTGGGTTGGTGAGGGTCTTAGGGCTCCAGGGTGTGGTGCTGGGTACACTGTGGTGAAGTATTAGATGTACCAGGATGGGTACAAGGAACTCTATATAGTGGGACACTGGGCTGTGCAATTGGTGGACAGTAGAGTATCAAGGCACCAGTGTGGGGTATCAGGGTCTCTGGGATGGTGGATGCTGAGAGCACAATGAGGAACAGAACGAGGATGAGGAAAGTGGTCCCAAACTGGGCTTGATCACACTCTGTATCTCCTCCAGGTTCTCTGTTTGGTGATTCCCTGCTGTTGGTGACACTGGCACCCAGCATCCCTGATGCAAAACCTGGGCAGCGCCAGTCTGGAGAGTTCATCTTCCTTCTGGACAGCACTTTACTTGAGCATGCACAGGTACCTTCACAAAGCAGGGAACAAGCAGGGAGTAGGCTGAGTAGGAGCACAGCCTGAGCTTTAGCAAGACCAATCTAAGGACCAGGGCATCTGTATCCCCCACCAGTATTGCCCAAGACCAGCCTGCTGTGTCCTTCCACAGGATCTCTTGCTCTTCCTTCTCAAAAGCCTACCCCTGGGCTGCTACTTCAACATCTACTGCTATGGAGCAACACCTGTGGGCATCTACCCGTAAGCAAACATGGGGCAGGCTGAGTGCTATGTAGCTGGTGGGTAGGGCTGAATACTGTGGAGCATGGCTGGGTGCTATGGGGCTATGATAGATGCTGTGAGGCAGAGTGAGATGTCAGAGGGCAGGTTGGGATGCTCTGAAACAGGCTGATTGGTATGGGGCAATGTTGGTTACTGGAAGGCATGACTGGAAGCAGTACTAGAGAGCAGGGCTGAATTCTGGGGAAGGGATTTTTGTGGCACTATGGGAGAGCATCTCTTGGGGTTCTGTTGAGCAGAGTCTTGTGGGAACTAGGACTCAAGGTCTCTTTACAAACTAGTAGGGGTCAGGGTCTTGCAGAAAATGGTGGGGTACAGCTACGGTAGTGGGTCTCAGAGAGCACCAGGACTAGCATAGAGTAATGTTGGCAAGCATGCTCATGGCAGGGATGTTGGAGCTATTCAAGGCCCCTTCTAACCCAAACCATTCTATGACTCTATGAATGTGCTCTGCAAATACATTCTGTCTGCCGTAGGCAGAGTGTTGAATATACCCAGGACAACGTGAATGAGGCAATGCAACTCATTCCCACGACTGGCTCTAGGCTGGGTGACACGGACCTGCTGGGAACCCTCCGCACAATCTACAGCACTCCCCGCCCCTGTGGACATGCACGCCAGGTCTGGGCACAGGGGCATGGAAGGATGGAAGGATAGATGTCCCAGGGGTACAGAACACAGGAGATGGGGCAGTGGAGGGGGGAGTGAACTGAGCAACCCAAGGGGAATGCTGGTCATAGGTGAACAAGAAGGATACTGTGTGGTGTGGAAGAGTGCAGAAAAAAACGGGTCTACATCTCAAGGGGTTTCTGTCCTGAGTGGATTTCTCTCTGGGGGTAGATTCTGTACAGGGGATCTCTCTCCTGGGCCCTTCTCTCAATTTCAGGGACCTGCTGTCCACATTTTGTGGTCCTTGTGCAAGGGCTCACCACTGATGTCTCCTGTCTCCCAGCTCTTCATCTTCATGTCTGGGCTACCACCTGACAAGGAAGCCATTGCTGCTGAGGTCTGCCGTCATCGCAACAGCCACCGGTAATGGGGACTCTGCCCCCAGACTTTCAGTCACTCCGTGATCTCTTCCCATTATTGATGAGGGTCCCTGTTCACCTGTCTCAGTCCTTGGGCTTGTTCACTGTTCCAGAGACTCTTCTCACCTTGCACAGCTCTGTCGTTTGTCAAGCCTCCATGAGGGAGTCCTTGCCTAATACTCCCACACCCAAGGCACCTTTCACAAAGGGAGCAGGGAGATTGAGGTACAGGGGTTGTACACTCAGATGTACCCTCAAGCTCTGCTCCAGCCCCACTAAACTGGCCCCAGATCTGCTCCAGCTCTCCTCTGACAGCTCCCTGTCTAATGCCAGCTCCAATCCCAGCCCTTCAGTCCACTCGCTGCTATTCCTCCTGCTCTCTTGTTCTGCACCCCAGATTTGTTTCCCCAGCTATAACTCCAGTATTCTCCACTCTTTTCCCTGCATCCTTGCATCTATGCCTGGCCCCCCATTTCTGAAACCTTTCCTTGTTTCTGCAATAGGTGTTTCTCCTTCTGTTTCTCCACGGACAGTGCTACTCTGGCCACAGCTCTGGCCAGGGAGACAAACGGTGAAGCTGTCTATGTCTCTTCTGACAATGCAACAGTTCAGGTAGGAACCCAGGAGCCCTGGCTGTTGCCCTCTATTCCACAAATGCACAGCCTTCCAGGTACTTGGGCAGCCCACCCATGGCAGCCAAGACCTAGCTGCCCCTGGGAACCCAGGCACCCAGGCTTCCCTGACTCCACCCAACTGCCCCACTCCACTGAGAACCCCAGAGCCCAGGTTTCTCCCGTGCTATAGCTCACAGACCTGACTGCTCCCAGGGAAGCTACCTGGTGCAGGCCATCTGCTCTGGTTAACCTGGCAGGCAGCAAAGCACCTTGCAGTCCTTCGCTCAGTCTCCACCAGTGGGATGTGGGAGAAAACTGGAAGAAAAGGTAAAACTCAAGAGTTGAGATAAAGACAGTTTAGTAGGACGGAAATCAAAGGGAAAATAATAATAATAATGATAAAAGAATATACAGAACAAGTGATACACAATGCTGTTGCTCACTACCCAGCCAGTCCCCCAGCAGCAGTCTCTCCCTGCTGCAGCCATCCCCCGCCCCAGTGTTATCATTTAGCACAATGCCATTTGGTATGGAATATCCCTTTGGCCAGTTTGGGTCAGTTGTCCTGATCCCGTCCCCTCCCAGCTCCTTGTGCTGCCCCAGCCTTCCTGCTGGCAGGGCAATCTGAGAAACTGAAAGATCTTTGACTTAATGTAAGCACTGTTTTGTAATATATCAGCGTGTTATTAATATTATTCTCACCCTAAATCCAAAATCCAGAACTGTGCCAGCTCCTAGGAAGAAAATTAACTCTATCCCAGCCAAAACTAGAACACCATTGATCGCATCCCAGTGTCCACTAAGAACCTCTGGGTGGCATGGGGCCACATGCTGAACTCTAACGGAGTTGCCAGATGGTGGTGTTCTGCCATCTCTCCCCAGGTGCTGAAATGCTTGAAGCAGGCCCTCAAGCCAGTAGCTGAGGGAATCTCTCTGGACTGGACTTTGCCCTCTGGCCTGGAGGTTGAGGTGCTGGGAGGCACCCCTCAGTTCATCTTTCAGGGTCAGCACATCTTCCTCTATGCCCAGACCCATGGAAAGGAACAGGTGAGAGCTGGGGCTACTGTCCCAGTTAACTACAGTTACCTTCCAATGACCTCCCAATAACCACTGGTAATCTTCCAGTAACTTCCAAATATCACCCAGCAGCCATCACGTGTCTCCAGTAAGTTCACATGTGTTTCCAGGATATGAAGGAGGCCAATGGTGTCATGACATTGCAGTTCAACCTGGATGGCCAGGATGTCATTCACAAGATCCAGTTCCCACTGTGCCCACAGGGAGATGGCCGGTAAGAGCATCTCCTTGTTTTCTACACGTGGACTCCAGCTGAGGAAGGACACGGATAGCTCACACATTCCCAGCTTCCATGCACTAACCCAAACTGGGAGAGAACCCAAGTGTCCAAGCATGGTCTCCTTCCCTGTTTTGAACCCACATAGACAGGACCCAGGAGCCTGGGCATCACTTCCTTCAGGATAGAAGGGTCCATGCATCCAGGTCTCTCCTCTGCTCTCCTCACTCCTGAAGGGAGAGAAACTCAGGCCCTTTCTCCCCAGGTTGTCAGGCCTCACCCCAATCTGTCCCCAGGCTGGCTGGTCATCGTCTGGCTGCAAGATATTTGCTGGAGAAGTTGTTGCCAGAGGTTGTGAGAGGGTCAGGAGATGAACCAATGCAGCGTGCAATTGAAATCAGTCTCACATCTGGGATCATCTGCCCCTTCACCAGCTGTGTGGGTGTTCGTACATCACGGAGGGTCCCCTGGTACCATGGTAAGGAAAGACACTTGGGGAAAAGAACTGGAGAGGTATCTCCAAGGGTTGTTCTCATTCCACAGGAGCCAGAAGTCCAGACACAATATGCATAAGCCCCATCATGCTTTTTCCCCATTACCTTAATTCAACTCCTTTCCCTCTTTGCCCTCGAAGGGCCCCTGGCACTGCTGTCACCTCGCCAGTCATTCGTTCCCTGCAAGATCTTTGAGCTACATGGCACCTCTTCTGGCAGTTCCTGCTTTGCTAAAACCATATGGACCCCACCTAGCTGGCTGACTACAGTCCAGGAGTCATGGATTGCCATCAAGCATCTCACCAATGGCATTGCTACCTTACTCCAGCATGGGGCTCACAAAGAAGGTATGGGGCTTGGACACAGAGGGGAGATACAGGGATTAATTAATGTCTGATAGGAGTGTTATGTTGCCCTTTTACATGTCTTGTTCTTGGTCTTGAAACTAATGAGTTTGGTCTTTCTCTTAATTATTCTTAAAGCTGAAAGTCAGCAATTGTGGGATCCAGGTCAAGGACACCCACACAGGCATCAGGGCTAGTGCTTCAACATGAAAGCACATCTGGATGACATGTGTTGAGGGTGTCAGGAGACCACTTGTGCACTTGGCTGGGCAGAAATGTCAGGAGAAGAGGAATGACTAGGGGATGTCCAGAAAGGGTTGGTGATAAGACTACATTGAGGACATGCAGGGAGGATCTCATTCTGCAGGTAACAGCCCAAGGAAGAGTATAGATAAGTGTTCTGGGGCACTGCACAGGGGAATGGAGAAGGGTCATCTTCCTGTGATTCCCTGTTCACATCTTGTTTCACAGTACCTAAACAACCACGACCATCCATTTCTTCTCTCAAGTATGTGGATTCAACGAGATTTGTTTTGTGCTCTCCAATTTTGGGGCCCTGGATGAGTAAAGCCATTGCTGAGTGCAGAGAACTGGTGGCACTGCAGAATGTAGATGGCTCCTGGACCCTCAGCTCAGGTTTAGCTTCTGTGCTACAGGTCGATGAGGCTGAAATCAAGGGAAAGATGCCTTGTGAGGTAAGAGGAAGGTCCTTTCTGGTGGCAGTCTGTAGTCCTGGGGCAGAGAGAACTAGTGAAGGGATCAGAAACCACCAGCCACAAAGGAGAGGGTGGGAAGGAGTGGGGGTCAGAGAGGATGTGCACAAGTGTCTGCTGACAGATTCGTTGTTCTCCCACAGGTCACAGAGCCTAGTTTTTGGGCAACAGTGCTGGCTGTGACCTGGCTGCAGAGACACAACAGGTGTTACCATGAGCTATGTGACTTGCTGGGGGCCAAGGCTGTAACCTGGCTGTGCAGCCGAGCGGGTGAGTCTTGAGGCTCCTTTTCCTGCAGATCTACACAGCATAGCCTCCTCCCCATTCTCTCCAGTGGGACTTGCCTTATCCCTTTACAGGACCTCAGTTTCCTGGGGGCAGGTGAAATAGTCCTGTGCCTTCTTTCTCCTTTCCTTCTGTGGACCTTCCTTCCTGCCTCAGTCCCTATCTCTCCCTCATTGCAGTGTCTCAGCTGGACAAATGCCTGGAGGCAAGTAACACCCTCCTTGGGAGCAGTGTGAATCCAAGTGTCTTTAGGCTATGAGCTCAACATCAGCATACAGAACATCAGCACCTGTGGAACAAAATAGGGCCACAAAGCATAGCTTAAATTCACCTGCCATGCTGCAACCCCACTGCTGCTGCCAACTAGGATTTTACACAACAGATTCTCCTCACTTGTGAGATGTCTTCTACTAGCTGGGCTGCATCTGCATCATGCTGAACACAACAGAAAACCTCTAGTTCACAGCCTCCAGCATGTTTGTTTTAGCTGGAGGTGGGAGTGGAAGGGAAGCATAACTTTTTTCATGGAGTGGTGGACCTTTCCAAATGCAGATTTGGCAAAATGGGCTACTGGCCTACTCACAGATGGCTTCTCTCCTGACACGGAAGTGCCATGTACCCTAGAAAACAGGAATGTTTAGAGGTGTTAACAGAAGGCATAGTAACCGTAGCTCCCACTAAGAATGTGCTGCATCACACTTCCTGCCTTCCATGCTGGCAAAGTCTCTGGTTCATTTTCCAATAAACTGTAAATTTTCTGCAAGTTACAAGATGTGACAAAGCCTTGATCTTAGCTGTAGCAGCACTTTGCCCTGCAGATAGATGGTTGATGGCTGACTTACCCTAGCTATAGCAGGAAAGTTACTGGGTCATTAATGATTTACCTTTATAACTTTAAGGTTTTCACTCCATTGCATTATGTGACTCCCAAAATAAATGCTGTTCTCCCTTTAAGACTCACCTTTTCTGTCTGGAACAGACAAGTGCACAGTACAGAGAAACAATTATGTATCGTTCCCTCCCTGAAATCCTAAAGAAGACACTTTCCAAGACATGGATTATTTGTATACCACTAGGAAAGCTGGAAGAGGTGAAAGCATTCCAGTGTTTTAGACTCAGAACTCTGTTTATGGAAGGAAGAATAAAAGAGCTTTCTGTTGGCCTTCCTGTGAGGTAAGGATTTCCAGAGAGAACAGGGAGGCAAGAGATATGGGGTGAAAAAAGTGACACTCAGACTTGGGTTCTCATTCTCAGGCACCAAGAAAATCATGGCTTTTCCCTGAAGATTAGAGGAAAGTGCAGTATTTGCTCAAGATATGCTGGAGTGTTCTGATGTATCCAGTGGGTCTTTACATATGGGAAACTAGAGGTGAAGATGTTGTTTAGTTCTGCCCCTGCCTAGATGTTTTCTCTCCTGAAAGTCTAGAAAGTCATCACAATGTACCATGGGGTAAACTCTCCTAATTGTGCCTGTTTTCAACATCTCCAGACACAGTCCATCCCAGCCTAAAAGAAATGTGTATTTGAGTTTGGGTGAATGATCATTTTGAGCAACTGTCCATCCGAGGATTTCTATGGACCACCTAAGTGCGCTCCTTAAGCATCTTCATTTCTTTATAAAGGCTCTAAAGTCATGAGGAAGAGATATTAATGTGCTCACCTGCAATGTTGGGAAAACCCTGGGAAGGAGTATGGCACAGACTTTCCCTTAGCAAGTAGTTTACCACGAGGATGCACTAGATTATGTCCTTCCCCAGTTCAGTATCTGCTCATGCAGCCACTCTCTTGTAATACTGAGAGTAGAGCTCCAAAACTACAGGTGAACACACTCAATATCTCTTGTTCTGACAGAATGGGAATCTGCTATGACACATCATCAGCTGAGAAGGAAAATGTGAAGCATTAGCCAGTGAAGAAAGTGCGACTATATGAAGTTATATGTATCCTAATCTTTAATAGCTTACACAGACCATGGCATGTGGGTATGACAATCACACAACTGGAACACTGCAAACAAGGGCTACATGTTTTTCAGAAGGGAAAGAGAAGCAGGCGTTTTGCTCTCTATGATAAGGAACAGATAGATTGCAAAGAACTGCCTCTAAAAAAAACAGCCATAAATAGGTTGAGAGCTTGTGGGTAAAAATTAGGGCCTGTGCCAAGACAGGACATCTGGTGGTCATGGCCTGTTACTGGCTGCCTCATCAAGGGAATCCTGCTGACGCGAACTTCCTGCTTCAACTACAGGAAGTGTAATCCTCCCAGGCTCTCATCCTGATAAGGGATTTCAACCACCTGGATATCTGCTGGGAAAGCAACATGGTGTGCTGCAAACAATCCAGGAGGTTCCTAGTGTGTGTTAAGGACAACTTCTTGTTCCAGGTACGAGAAAAAACGACCCAAGGAGAACTGTTACTGGACCTGGAGGAGATACTCTTTCTATACTCCCTTGCAGTACAGAGCTATCTGGGATGGGTAAGGAGAGGAGAGGAAACACTGCAGTTCTCAATCATACGATCATAGAATTACTAGGGTTGGAAAAAAAACCTCTAAGATAATCTACTCCAGCCATCACCCCATCACCACAATGCTTCTCTCTGGACGTAAATATGTGGGGACCTACACAAAAGCAACAGCTGCAGGCATCTGGAGGAAGAAGCATGGCTTTTGGACTTCTTCCCAGACACCTCACTGCTGCTGTGCTGGACCAGAGACTATACCCCAATGAATATTCCCAAGGATGCCCAGAAAACGGGCAACTGGCTTGGGAGAAAAGTCCCAGGTCCCATACTGGGCACTGCAGGTAAAGACTGGGAAAACCCACATGCTCAGGTCTCAGTTTTCTGCAGGACTGTTGGGACTTCAGCATGCCAGGCGTTGTAGAAGGAAGACAAAGAAACCCCCATACTGCATTCTAGAAAAATCACCCCACCAATCCCATCTCCTAGCACCAAGAACTGAGCTCAGAGAAGGACGTCTCCGTAGACTGGAGGGCTTCTGCCGACGCTCCAGCCATGAACACCTTTCAGCCAATCCAGCACGTACTTAGGCGCATGCGTATTATCTCTAGTAGCACCTCAGTTCCGCCCTTTTGCGGGCAGGACAACTGCGCCTGCGCAGTATCGCTGACCCGGAAGTGGAATCGCCATGAGCTCGCATTGCTTGGCTGTGTCCCGGAAGGGTTTGTCCACGCTGGTTCCGGCCACCTCAGCTTACTTGGGGGACCATGTCGGGCGCGGCAGGTTCGGGTGTGGGGGCTGCGGGTTCGGTAGGTTCCGTGGTGCGGCGCTTCCTGGCGGAGTACAGCAGCGGCACGCCGAGCCGCCTCAAGGTGCTGGACGCCTACCTGCTGTACGTGATGCTCACCGGGGCGCTCCAGTTTGGCTACTGCCTGGGCGTCGGCACCTTTCCTTTCAACTCCTTCCTCAGCGGCTTTATCTCCGCCGTCGGCAGCTTCATCCTCGGCGGTCAGTGAGAACCCCGCGCGGTTGCCCCGACACCTAGGGCGTCCTGTTAGGATTTCTCCGTGGCGCTGCCTGAAGCTCCCTCTGCACCCACGGAGCTCCCCGCAGCACAGGAAGCCCCGTAGCTATCGGAGTTCTCTAGAAATGGCCACATAGAAACACAGAATTGCTTGGGTTGGAAGGGGCCTCAGAGATCACCTAGTTCCAGCCCCTCTGCTGTGGCCTGGTTGCCAGCCACCAGATCAGATTGCCAAGGGCCCCATCCAGCCTGGCCTTGAACACTTCCAGGGATGGGGCATCCACAGCTTCTCTGGGCAATCTGTTCCAGTCTGTCACCACCCTTTCTGTGAAATACTTTCCCCTGACATCTCATCTAAATCTTCCTTCTTTTAGTTTAAGACTATTTTCCCTTGTCTATTGCTAACTATGTAAAAAGTTGATTTCCCTCCTGTTTATAATCTCCCTTTAAATACTGGAAGGCCACAATGAGGTCTCCCCGCAGCCTTCACTTCTCCAGTCTGAACAAGCCCAACTCCCTCCACCTGTCTTCGTAGGAGAGGTACTGTACCCCAGGGAGCATCCTCATGGCCCTCTTCTGGACTCTCCAGAAACTCCATATCTTTCTTGTGTTGGGGCAGTACTCCAAACAGGTCCTCACAAGGGCAGAGCAGAGGGGGACAATCACCTCCCTCATCCTGCTGGCCCTTTCTCTTTTGATGCAGCTCAGGAAACTGTTGGCATTCTAGGATGCAAGTGCACACTGCTGGCTCATGTTCAGTTTTTCCTCTTCCAGGACCCTTAAGTCCTTCTCCACAGGGTTGGTCTCAGGGAGTTCTCCCAGTTTGTATACATACTTGGGATTGCCCTGACCCAAATGCAACACTTTCCTCTTGGCTTTGTTGAACCTCATTAGGTTTATGTGGGCCCACCTCTCAAGTTTGTCAAGGTCCCTTTGGATGACATCTCTTACATGAACTGCAGACTGCCCTTGGTCAAACCTGCAGCCCAGGGAGCAGCAGCCCCCAGCCTGCCCAGCAGCCAGGCAGTGCTGGTGCTTGGCATTCCTCAGGAGATTCCAGACCCTTCCTAGAAACCAGAAAGTTGCAATAGCAAAGATAAAAAAACCTGAGAATGGATAAAGCCTGACAACTCCAGGATGTTCCCTGGTAACCTTAAAGCAACCAGATCTGCTCCCAGCACACCCTTGGAGGTCTCTCTGACAGTGCCCAGATCTGTGCCCCATCACTGAGGGCTGGTCCTGGCGTGCTGGTCGTGCCCCACAGCAGGATGCTCTGCAGCAGACTGTGAACCTGCATGGTTCTGCCCTTGAGCACCACAAAACCTAGCTCCTCATGAGCCCTAGGTGTCCCTGCTTCTCCAGGGTGGTCACGGTATCTTGCCATTTTGTACTGATGTCTTTCCTTGGCGTCTATCCTATAGTGAACCCAACACTAGAAATAACTGCTTCAGGATGGTGCTCCCCTATAATGCACCCTTTTAAAAACGCATAGTCCGTGTGCAGCCCTTCCCAGCACAGCTAATAGTGTGTTGCTGGCTCCTTTTCTGTGCCAAGCCACTTGTAAGCCCATTTCCCTCAGATTTTCTGTGGCCATCTCTGATGTAGTAGTGCTGTGAGAGAGCTGCCTGCCTATCAGCCCCATGCAAATCCCCTGTCAATGTTCTGCTCTTCTTATAACAAAGATAGAGTTGCTTTTGCTTGTTATATCCTGGGGGAGCAATGACCCGGGCCGAGGTGGACTGCCTTAGCAAGGCCATGCTTAATGCTACAACTTCCCTTTGTGATCTCTGATGTATCATTTTTTCTCTGCCTTGCAGTTTGTCTCCGGATCCAGATTAACCCCCAGAACAAAGGCGAGTTCCAAGGCATTTCACCAGAGCGAGCATTTGCTGATTTCCTCTTTGCCAACACCATCCTGCATCTCGTTGTTATCAATTTTGTTGGCTGAACTCTAGAAGAGTCTGAGGTACTGATCCATGGGGCCACAGAAAGGGGTGACACTTTCTTTACTTTTGTGGACCTGGGAGAAAACTAGGAAGCTCCCAAGCTTTCTCATGAGCAAGTACCATTAAACCACTGCTCTTTATGTTGATATAGGGGTAAGACTTAGTGCATTTTGTTTTTATGATTTTTTTTTTTTGCTTTCCTCGTTTAAAAGTCACTTTAATGAGGTGTGTCAGAAATCTAACCATATTTCACTCTTAGAGAGATGAGAAGTGCTTCCATTTTTCTTTGCAGAAGGGACTTTGTGGGCTGAGACTCCAAGGCTCTGTCCTTGAGGGTTGTCCTGTTTAGAGGCTGTGGAATGGCTGGTATCTAAGCATGAAGTTTCTCAGCAGATGAGAGAAGGGAGTTAAGAATAGGGAGAGTTTAGTACCCTGTTGTTGAAGTTTGTGGTGCATTTTTTTTTCTCCCTTTGCAAATGCATTCTTCATTTTATCTTTCTTTCTTTCCAGTGTACTCTCTAATGCCAAATCCTGTTAGAGGGAGTACTGTTCTCCAGCAGTAGCTGCTGCTTTGGTGAGAAAGGGGAGAAGAAGAAGTCAAAGATTTTTCCCACAGACTGTCCTATGGAGTGGTCTGCTGCCTCATTCCAGTTACTGTAATTCTTTCTTTAAATAAAGCCCTTTATAATGTGGGAGTTTGACTGATGGAGTGACTCGCTGGTGTGCCAGAGGGAAGGGTGCCTGGGAGATACCCCCAGAAGAGTGGTGGACCCCCTGCCCTGTCACAGTTGGACAGACCTGTCAGACGGTGGGGGTTGAAAGAGGATCCCCTCTTGGTGTCGTGAGCACACACCGTGCATGCCTACCCCGCTCTGCCAGGTCCCCCTAAGCAATAGGTTTGGGGTGCTGGAAATTGAAGGGGAGGTGAGTGGGGAGGTGAGGGAGGATCCACCTAGGAGGGAGCCTAGAGCGAGGTGGTCATCCCCACACCTTGAGACTGCCTCTGCCAGGGAAGACAGAAGGGTAATTGTGGGAGGTGATTCCCTTCTCAGGGGAACAGAGGGCCCCATATGCAGACCTGACCTGACCCGGAGGGAGGTGCACTGCCTCCCTGGGGCCCAGGTCAGGGACATCACCAAAAAACTCCTGGGTCTGGTTTGCTCCTCTGATTACTACCCATTATTGATAGTTCAGGCAGGCAGTGATGAAGTAGCTCAGGGAAGCCTGCAAGCCATCAAAAGAGATTTCAGGGGTTTAGGGCGAATGGTTGAGGGACTGGGAATGCAAGTGGTATTTTCCTCTCTCTCTTCTGGGGTGGTGAGGGATATGGAGCGGTCTAGGAAAATGCAGGCTTTGAACAAGTGGCTGAAAGGCTTGTGCTGCTGCAGGAGCTTTGGGTTCTTTGACAATGGAGCGGTTTACTCAGCACCTGGTCTGATGGCTGCAGACAGGTCTCACCTGTCTCCAAGGGGAAAGCGGATCCTAGCCCAGGAGCTGGCAGGGCTTGTTGAGAGAGCTGTAAACTAGGTATGAACACTAGCTGGACACTCACAAGTCCATGGGGCCAGATGGATTGCACCCTAGAGCGCTGAGGGAGTTAGTGGATGTGGTTGCCAGGCCACTCCATCATCTTTCGACAGTCCTGACTAACATGGAATATCCCAGTTGACTGGAGTCTAGCAAATGTGATTCCCATCTTCAGGAAGGGCCAGAAAGATGGTCCTGGTAGCTATAGACCTATCAGTCTCACCTCGGTTCCGGGGAAGGTTATGGAACAGATAATCTCAGGAGCCATCATGGATCAGTTAAAGGTCAACCAGGGGATCAGACGCAGTCAGCATGGGTTTATGAACGGTAGATCATGTTTGACAAACCTGATTTTGTTCTATGACAAGGTGACCCATTTAGTGGATGAAGGCAAGGCTGTCGATGTGGTCTACCTTGACTTCAGTAAGGCCTTTGACACTGTCCCCCACAGCATCCTTGTGGAGAAGCTGGCTGCCCATGGTTTGGATGGGCATACGCTCTGCTGGGTGAAACACTGGCTGGATGGCCGGGCCCAGAGAGTTGTGGTCAATGAAGTTAAATCGAGTTGGTGGCCAGGCACAAGTGGTGTCCCCCAGGGCTTGGTGCTGGGGCCTCTTCTATTCAACATCTTTATAAATGGTCTTGATGAGGGGATTGAGTGCACCCTCAGTAAGTTTGCAAACAACACCAAGTTGGGAGGGAGTGTTGATCTGCCAGAGGGTAGAAAGGCTCTACAGAGGGACCTGGATAGACTGGATTGATGGGCCAAGGCAAACCGTATGAGTTTCAATAGGGCCAAGTGTCGGGTCCTGCACTTTGGTCACAACAACCCCAGGCAACCCTATAGGCCTGGGGAGGAGTGGCTGGAAAGCTGTCTGACGGAAAGGGACCTTGGTGTGCTGATGGACAGTCGGCTGAATATGAGCCAGCAGTGTGCCCAGGTGGCCAAGAAGGCCAATGGCATCCTGGCTTGGATCAGGAATGGTGTGGTGAGCAGGACTAGGGAAGTAATCCTGCCCCTGTACTCGGCATTGGTGAGGCCCCACCTCGAGTATTGTGTTCAGTTTTGGGCACCTCAGTACAGAAAGGACACTGAGGTGCTGGAGCAGGTCCAAAGAAGGGCAACAAGACTTGTGAAGGGCTTGGAGAATATGCCCTACGAGGAGAGACTAAAGGAACTGGGGCTGTTTAGTCTGGGGAAGAGGAGGCTGAGGGGAGACCTTACTGCTCTCTTCAAATACCTGAAAGGTGATTGCAGCGAGAGCAGGGTTGGTCTCTTCTCACTGGTGACAGGACAAGGGGAAATGGCCTCAAGTTGTGCCAGGGGAGGTTTAGGTTGGATATCAGGAAAAGGTTATTTACGGAAAGGGTTGTTAAGCACTGGAACAGACTCCCCAGGGAGGTGGTTGAGTCACCATCCCTGAATGTGTTTAAAAACCGTTTGGATGTGGTGCTTGGGGACATGATTTAGTGGTGGGTTGTTAGAGTTAGGGTAGTATGGTTAGGTTGCAGTTGGACTTGATGATCTTGGAGGTCCTTTCCAACCTGAGCAATTCCATGATTCTATGAAGGGGGAGGGGGATAAAATGATGTTCATTAGGGTGCAGCAAGTAGTTCAGAGATTTCAGCTAGTTTTGATGGGGGAAGAGGGTGGAGGTCAATTGGACAGAGAAAGGCTTGGGGATTTTGTTGTAGGAGATGGCAGGGAAAAATTCCGACCTGTCCTGTAGGATCTGCTGGGAACTCCTCAGAGGAGGTACTGTTGCTGACCCTCAGTCCGAAGCCGCATTGTATCCCTCTAGGAAGCAGTAGGGGAAAACTTCAGATTTCTTCCGGAGGTTTGAGGGAGGGCCCCTCTGGAAAGGTAGTGTGCCAGAAAGCCCAGCTGAAGTGCCTTTACACTAATGCACACAGCATGGGAAATAAGCAGGAGGAATTGGAAGCCATGATTTGCTTGGAAAATTATGATCTGGTTGCTATCACAGAAACGTGGTGGGACCAATCTCCCTACTGGCATGCAGTGATTGAGGGCTACAGGCTCTTCAGAAGGGATAGACAGGGTAGGAGGGGAGGGGGAGTTGCCCTCTATGTTAGGAAGTGGATAGATTGTGAAGAGCTGTGTCTGAGTAACAGCCATGACCAGGTTGAGAGCTTATGGGTTAAAATCAGAGATCAGTCCAGTAAAGCACATCTAGTGGTTGGGGTCTGTTACAGGCCACCTGATCGGGGGAGCCTGTTGACGAGGCCTTCTTGCTTCGGCTGCAGGCAGTGTCACGCTTGCAGGCACTTGTCCTGATGGGGGATTTCAACCACCCTGATATCTGCTGGGATAGCTGCACGGCAGACGGCAGACAATCCAGGTGATTCTTGGAGTCTGTTCAGGATAACTTCCTGGTGCAGGTAGTAGATGTACCAACCTGAGGTGAAGCCTTATTGGACCTGGTGCTCACCAATGTGGAGGAGAGCATTAGAGAGGTTAAGATTGGAGGCAGCCTGGGCTGTAGTGACTGTGCCCTGGTGGAGTTCGTGATCTGGAGGAATGCAGGCCTGGCAAAGAGTGAAGTCAGGACCCTGAGCTTCAGGAGAGCAAAATTCCAACTGCTCAAGGAACTGCTGGGTGGGAACTCCTGCGAAACTCTCCTTAAGGGCATAGGAACAGAGCAGAGCTAGGAGCTCTTTAAGGACACCCTTCTGCGAGCACAAGAGCTCTCCATCCCCCCAGCAGAGGAAATGGAGCAGAGGAGGTGGGTGACTGGCATGGCTGAGCAAGGACCTGCAGCTTAAACTGAGAGAAAAGAGGGAAATGTACAGGAAGTAAAAGCAGGGTTGTGTAGCCTGGGAGGAATACAAGGCTATTTTCCACGTGTAGTGATCAGAAGGACTAACGCGATGGAAATAGCGTTACAAAAAAAGGTGGAAGGAAAACAGAGTGCTCAGCCGGATCGGAAGATTTTGGGCACACAGGGAAAGGCTCCCACCAAGGAGGGATCTCCAGGAAGGGCTTAGGCCCTTCAATGAAGCCTAAGCGACCCTTCTGGTCGCACAGGTGAATTGCCTTCACCTGTGCTCCCAGGGCTGACTGGGTCTTTCCTCCAGGCGCTCAATCAGTGGTTCAGGCCATGACTCAGCAGTTCACATACATCTGCGTGCGTAGGGATAGGATGGGGAAAGGCAAGGCGCAGATGGAGCTGAGCTTGGCAAGGGATGTGAAAAATAACAAGAAGGGGTTCTACGGGTAAACAGGCAGGAGGAGACAGGCCAAGGAGAGTGTTCCCCCTCTGATAAAAGGTAATGGAGAGCTGGCTTCCTCAGACATAGAAAAAGCTGAGGTACCCAATGAGTGCTTTGCTTCAGTCTTCACTGGTGGTCAGGCTTCCCATGTCTGCCAGGACCCTGAACCTCTAGGTGAGGGTGTGAGGAGCGGATTCCATCCCACTGTGACAGTGGAACAAGTCCAAGACCTCCTCATGAAACTGAATGTATATAAGTCCATGGGGTCAGATGATATCCATCCCAGGGTTCTGAGAGAGATCGCTGATGTGGTTGCCAAGCCGCCCTCCATCACAGTTGAAAAATCACAGCTGCCCGGTGAAGTCCCCAGTGACTGGAAAAAGGGAAGCATTACTCCCATTTTTAAGAAAAGGAGAAAGGAAGACCCAGGGAACTACAGGCCAGTGAGCCTCGCCTCTGTGCCTGGGAAGATCAGGGAGCAGATCCTCCTTGAAGACATGTTAGGGCACATACAAGACAAAGAGGTGATCTGAGGCAGCCAGCATGGCTTCACCAAGGGCAGATCTTGCCTGACCAACCTGGTGGCCTTCCATGATGGAGTGATGGCATCAGTGGATGGGGGAAGGGTAACAGATGTCATCTACCTGGGCTTCTCCAAAGCCTTTGACAGGGTCCCTCATCACATCCTTCTCTCCAAATTGGAGAGGTATGGATTTGAAGGATGGACTGTTCGGTGGATGAAGAACTGGTTGGCTGGACGCAGCCAAAGGGTTGCAATTAATGGTTCTGTGTCAGAGGGGAGGCCAGTCACAAGCAGTGTCCCTCAGGTCCTGGGACCGGTGCTCTTCAGTATCTTCATCAGTGACATAGATGATGGCATCAAGTGCACCCTCAGCAAGTTTGCAGATGACACCAAGTTGAGCGGTGCAGTCGATACACTGGAGGGAAGGGAAGCCATCCAGAGGGACCTGGACAGGCTGGAGGAGTGGGCCCATGAAAACCTAATGAGGTTCAACAAGGCCAAATGCAAGGTACTGCACTTGGGCCGGAGCGATCCCAGGTATTTATACAAACTGGGGGAATAACTCCTGGAGAGCAGCCCTGCAGAGAAGGATTTGAGGGTCCTGGTGGACAAGAAGCTGGACATGAGCCAGCAGTGTGTGCTGGCAGCCCAGAAGGCCAACTCTGTTCTGGGCTGCATTAAAAGAGGAGTGGCCTGCAGGGAGAAGGAGGTGATTGTTCCCCTTACTCAGCTTCTTGTGAGGCCCCATCTGGAGTACTGCATCCAGGCCTGGGGCCCCCAGCACAAGAAAGATGTGGAACTCTTGGAATGAGTCCAGAGGAGGGCCATCAAAATGATCAGAGGGCTGGAGCACCTCTCCTATGAAGAAAGGTTGAGGGAACTGGGCTTGTTTAGCTTCGAGAAGAGAAGGCTCCGGGGAGACCTTATTGCAGCCTTCCAGTACTTGAAGAGAGTGTATAAACAGGAGGGGGTACGACTGTTTACATGGGTGGACAGTGATAGGACACAGTGGAATGGTTTTAAAGTAAGACAGGGAAGGTTTAGGTTAGATATTAGGAGGAAGTTTTTCACACAGAAGGTGCTGACATGCTGGTTGCCCAAGGAGGGCCGAGGAGGTTGTGGATGCCCCGTCCCTGGAGGCATTCAAGGCCAGGCTGGATGTGGCTCTGGGCAGCCTGGTCTAGTGGTTGGCAACCCTGCACACAGCAGGGGGGTTGAAACTCAATCATTATGGTCTTTTTCAACCCAGGCCATTCTGTGATTCTATGATAATATTGCAATCTTTTACCTGTTGGCGATAAATAGAGAGTTTCTTGTGTTGCTTAAGTTCCTGCTCAGGTGTGACTCCCTGTTTCCTCCTTCTGTCCTCCCTTTCTCCTTCCCTTCCTTTGCATCTTTTGGGCTTTTTTCTTCTTTTTTAATGGTCTCTAATTTCAGAGGGAAGCAGGAAACAAGCTGTCAACGAAACTGAATTATCATCCTCCCATTTAATCTCCCTGTTTGTGCCTGTTTATCATATGGAGAGTGCATTGCCAACATGTCTCCAGGCTTCAAAGCTATGGAGATCTTGTTTTAGACTTTGGTTAGTGATCATGAATGGAAGGAAGCTGCAGACGTTCTCCAGCATATCCCCATCTGTGCCCATCTTCCCACAGGATCTCCCGTATCCCTCAAGGCCATATGGGGCACAGCTAGATGTGCCAGCTGAACCTCAAGGATCATTAAGGCTCAGTAGTAATTCAGACACCTTAGGACAGAGTTTTTCTACAGTCTGAAGTGCTGAAAAACCCAAGGATGTTGGAAGAGGCTTTCAGGTTGTGTCACGGCCTGGGGACAGTGCTTTGCTTGAGCTGTCCTGGCTCAGTGAAGGAAGGCTTCCCAAATTCAACCTTGACAATCTCCCATCTCTAAGGCATTTGAGAAATACTTAAACTAAATGGCTTTGGCCCTTGGCCTCAGCTAGTGTCTGGTCTAGACCAATTGCTTCTTAGTTCCGATGGAAATTAGAGCCCTGCCATGATCAGATCATAGGTACAGGGTGGTATATTAACTCTAGCTACCCCATATCTTTGGATGAGGGGTGAACCTGAGTCACCTTCAGGCTTGAGGCTCCATCCTTGCACTGATTCTGCTTCACACCTGTTTTGTTTGTTCCGCAGCTGAAACATGGAGTAGGAAACATGTACTTTAATGCTATGTGACGAATGCTTGTCTGCTGACATCGAGGCATTAAAGCACGTGATCCAATACCTTCAACATTTAACACTGGCTTATGGTTTGCTAACCACTTTTTCTGATCGTGCTACAGCCATTAAACCAGTGAAAATGGAAATGTGGAGCTCCTAACCACTTGCTTAGCATAGAATGAATAGTGAGGTATGAAGGAACAGGGTCTTTATTGTTTTGAAGGATGTTGTCTGTTTGTGGCACAAACAGAACGTTCATGCCAGCTCTGACTACTTGCATTAGGCTGCATTTATTTGTGATGATGGTACCAGCTCTGTACCAGTACTGGGGTACTGAGAACAGGCAGGGGACTCAACAGCATGCAGAAATTGTAAATAAGCCATAATATTTTTTTCCCCGTAGAAGGGCCTTTTGATCGAGGCCCATGGCAGACCGTCAACATAGAAGGAGGAACACACACAAGGTTTTTTCGCCTTTGCCACTGCCGTTGCTGCATTTGCAAGCCACCAGTGCCTCCCTGTGGGTCTATCTGCCTGAGTCTCCTCATGCTTTGGACGTGGTGAGAACAGGGGGCTGGGGCCCTCCTGTGGCCACTGAGCAGAAGCCTGTGGGAAGAGAAAAAACCTTTTTGTTCTATTTATGTTTTATTTTGTTTTCTTCCAGGTTTACGTGCTTTCAGTGCCTCTTGTTGCTACAAACTAAGCCCAAAACTTCAAGTCCTATTAGAAGTGTTCCCACACCTGAATGATTTTCAACAAGTCTGTTGTTATCTTCAGTCTCTACTCCTTAGAAAGACGATGCTTGGGGTCACTGTTCACCACATAGAAAAAGGCAAGAAGAGAGGTTATGTTGTGTACAGGGCCATGTTCAATGAGGGATAACTAACACGGGGCAGGGTGTTTTCTCCTAGACCCTTAGAAAAGATGCAAGTTCATCTCCAACCCATGGAAAGGCATTAGGGAGCAGAAGCTGGCACAGGGGAGAAGGTACCGTGAGTGGGTCATGGAAACATCTCCTTTCCTGCCAATACGAGAGGACTCTGGCCTCCCCCATCTTCCTGCTTTGTCTTTTAGGTCAGAAGTGGAAGGATTTTCCTCCATTGATTCACTACCTTTATAATGGGGTGTAGAGGCCTATCAGCAAATTCAGAAATCTTACACTCTTCTAAGATCTCTCCTGGCAACCCACCAGGGTTTATAATTTATTTTCTCCCCTCCTTTCCTCTGCCTGTGCTATACATAGCTCAGTTTTTCCTGCTGTACCCAGAACAACTTCCTCCCCCCCCCCCCCCTACATATACCCAAGACCAGGCTCTGGTGAGGGAGTATGAAGAGGGGGTTTCTTTATCTCTTTCAACTTAGGCTTGTGGTCTAACGTCTGCTGTTTTTTTCCACATGCTTCTCCTCCTCCCTGCCACGTGCCACACCAACTCTGCTTGCCCCACAGCATTTTACACCCCACTTTCCAGAGGAAGAGGTTTCTGCGGTAAAGTATAGAGCAGCATCAAAAGATGACCCAGATCTCAACACTGACGTCATGGAACGAGTGGTGTGCCCTTTCCTGCCCCACCTGGGCTGTGAGACCTGTTCCACATCCTGTCTCACTGTATTATTTCCTGCCTCTGCTTTGCACTGTGGTTTTTCTCTCTTGAAATAAACAAGAAACCGCAAACTTGAGAGTAGGAGGAGGGTGCATCAAAACTCTAATCTCTGAAAGTACCTTTGAACTAGACCTACAAATTCAGTGCTTTGGGGATCACGTGTTAAGAGTCACATCAGTCAAAACACTTAACTTTAGCTATATACTCATCCCCTCACTCAGCAAATCTTATAAATGGCATTGTTTTGCCTGGAAAATATTGAGATGTGGAAACAGGCTGAAAACTGTCCTTACAGCTAGGAGAGGGTTTGAATTACAACTCAATAATAATATTAAAAAGTGGTGTTAAATGTAAATGAGCATGGAAACTTATCTTCCACATCTCTGAAGGTTTTCAGAATGAGGTTAGTCAGTTGAAAATGTGTGAAAGTGGGACTGCTCTTGCTTTGTAATGCGGAAATCATTTAGGCAGTTTCACCAAGAACTGCTTTCTTTTGATGCAGCAGCCCTCATCATGAGCAAAATGGAAGGTTCAAGAACTGGCTGGAATTTAGAGTTAAAATAGCCATGGGCTTTTTACAGCTGGAGAGAAACAAGGCTGACACTTTTTGTCAAGAATGAGTCCCTGAACATCTTTGCTACAAGATAATCAGAGTTATAGACCTGGAAACTTAGGTGCTGTCCCTGGGTAGGAGAGGCCAGTACCTGTCTGTTGCTCAGCAATAGGCTGTCTGCAAGGTGGTCAGGTGGCAGCACCATGGCAGGAGATCAGGGATACTTTATTTTGTTGCTGCTTGGAACTGTGGACTCAGAGCCTGTGGCAGAGGTGCTGATGTGATCTGTACAGAGGGACACTCTCCATTTCAAACACCAGCATTTTGAACTGAAAGTACTTGAAATATGAGCTGTTCCAAAATCAGAGGCCCTTGTAAGGGCTTGTGAATACATCAGAGTGAGAAATATCCTGTATCAGTTGACCAGGAAAGATGGAACAATGTCATCAACTCGATTTCTGTCAAAGCCATTTGACATGGTTCCACATGACATCCTTCTCTCTAAATTAGAGAGAGATGGATTTGGAGGGTGGACTACAAGGTGGGTAAGGAATTGGTTGGATAGCTAGAGCTATAGAGAGCTGTGGTCAATGTCCAGGTGAATGCTGGTGACAAGTGGTGTCCCCCAGGGATGTTTTCAGACTGATGCTCTTCAACATCTTTATCAATGACATAGATGATGGGATCAAGTGCAATCTCAGCAAGTTTGCTGATGACACCAAACTGAGTGGTGCAGTTGATAATGATGGAGGAAGTGTCATCCAGAGGGACCTGCACAGGCTTTAAAAGTGGACCCATGTGAACCTAATGAGGTTCAACAAGGCCAAGTGCGAAGTGTTGCAGTTGGGTTGGGGCTGTCCCAGATATACATACAGACTGGGAGAGGAGCTCCATGAGCAGCCCTGTGGAGAAGGACTTGGGGGTTCTGGTGGATGAGAAGCTGGACATGAGTCAGCAGTATGCTCTTGCAGCCCAGAAGACCAACCGTATCCTGGGCAGCATCACCAGAGGGGTGGCCAGCAGAGAGAGGGAGGGGATTGTCTCTCTCTCTGCCTTTGTGAGGCCCCATCTGGAGTACTGCATCCAGACCTGGGGCCACCAGCACAGGAAGGATGTGGAACTGTGGGAGCAGGTCCAGAAGAGGGCCATGAAGATGATCAGAGGGCTGGAGTACCTCTCCTGTGAAGACAGACTGAAGGAGTTGGGCTTGTTCAGTCTGGAAAAGAGAAGGCTCTAGGGAGACCTTATTGCAGCCTTCCAGCACTCAAAAGTAGTTTATAAACAAGAAGAAAACTGATTTTTCACATGGTCTGATAGCAACAGGACAAGAGGGAACTTTTAAACTAAAAGAGGGGAGATTTAGGTTCCTTACTCACAGAGTGGTGAGGCCCTGGCACAGGCTGCCCAGAGATGTGGGTCCCTCTTCTCTGAAGGTGCTCAAGGCCAGGTTGGATGGGCTCTGGGCAGCCTGATCTAGGGGTTGGCAAGCCTGCCCACAGCAGGGGATTGGATCTAGATGGTGTTTAAGGACCCTTCCAACTTAAGCCATACTATGATGCTATGATATTATTCTATCCAATGAGAGAGAATCATGCCCCTCAGTATAGCAAGGCTTTCCCAACCACTTAGACTGGCAATGATGTGAGGTACAAGCCAGGCTCAAGCCTTTACATTCTTGCCAGCGAGAGCCTGAACTTGGAGAAACAGGCCAGTCAAGTCACTGGTCTGTAATGCTAAGCAGACACCTTGTTCTACAGGGCCTGCTTGTTAACAGAGGACATTTAGGAGTGGGGTACTACTGACTGCTACACTCCCTGTAGCAGAAAATATCTACTTTCAAGTGCCTGGATCGCTTTCTAGTTCTCTCACTGTTAGAAAGCTGTATTTCACCATTGTCTTCACATAGCACAGAGCCTAGACTTAGAGATGTTCCCCTCCTGTCTGTTCCCCTCTCTGTGGGACAGTCATGCTGTCCTCCCCCAAACACAGCAGGGAAGTGGATGTCCTGAAAGGGAGTTTATAGACGTTCTCTTTGCAGTGAACCAAGCGGACTGCTGCAAACAGTACCTGGTGGTCAACTTTTGTTCTCCCTTTCCTGGCACCCCTTCCCTCCTTCATCCCAAAGGCTAATAACCCTGATCCTGAAGCTCATGTGAAAGATAAAACAAGCTTCTCCAACGAGATTTACAAAAGACAAACAAGTTTCTTGTTACTGGTAATAATTATTTAATAGGCCTAAATAAATGCCAAGTAGACCTTAAAAATGTGATAAAAGCATTCTTCTGTGACAGAGAAGTGTGTGATAGAGAAGTGAGTGATAGAGAAGTGAGAATATTACTCAATTCAGACAGAAATTTTATGTAATTTTAATGCAAGTAATAGAGATGTTTGACAATGCATAGTTACAGCAATCTCTGCTTCATCCAAAAAAAAAAAAAAAAAGAAAAAAGGCATTGTCAGGTTAAATGAGCAGAATACTGAGAATTGTAAGCATTGTAAGAATTGTAGGCATATTTCTGAGTAGCTTTATAAAAATGCACATAAAGCAATTTAGACTATAATGGCTTGTGTGATATACAGAAAAACCAAGTGATATCTATTGCAGTAGGAACATCTCTTGCACCCAACACTCCAGTAATGATTCCTCAACAGATTATTTTTTGGTACTTCACATCTGCACTGTCTGGTTACTTTCATTCCTGTAACAAAAACATTAAAAATATTAAATGTATGTTAAGTCATTATTTAAGGTAGAGTTACAGCTACATAACTATACACCTGAAGCATCTGGGCAATAGAAAGAGGAGAAAGACACTGGGCAAAAACTAACATATTAGTTCTGAGGACTTTAAAGTCAGTGCCAATCAAACTTTCACATCCGGAGACTGTCAGGGGTTGAATGTGAACAATGAGTGCAGACAAGGGAGGAGAAGGTTGCAGGAAAAGGAGAGATGTTTAGAAAGAAGTTAAATTTTCATGAGGATAAGGAAGGGTAATTAGATTTGAAGACCGAGGAAAACAATGATAGCAAGATGATCTGCAAAGAAGTGGAGGGATTTTACTGTTGACAGGTAAAAGGTGTGTGAATAGATTGCACAAACAATTAAGGAGCATAGAAAATGAATTGATCCAGGTGCTTTCTGTCTTACCACCCCCTTCGTATACTTACATTTTTTTTTCCACATAAGCATCGTCATCAGCACGTTAAAAATTATTGCTTTCATTAAAATTATTTTCAGGCCCAGTTGCGAGAAGGTCAGCATGTTCAGGTTTTCATCTGTTGAAGTAACAAGGAATTAAAGTCACAAGAGCACTGTGATATCCTCACTTCCAGACAGACATAACAGTGCTTCTTAATGAAGCTTTTTCTGCTCTGCATGGCTGAACTGGTAAGACACTAATGAAGCAATGAGCAGGACAATCCCACTGAGAGTCTATTTCAACAGCCAGGCTTTCATTCATTAAGTGCTTAATTCTCCAACAAGGAGGACTGCCAACAACTTGGTTGTTATTAAGTAACAGCGTAGTATGAAACAGAGACTGGAAGAGTCTATCCATCCTCTCCCCCCAATTTTTTAAGAGCGGCAGCGTGGAAAACAAGTTAAATTTTGTCCAAAGAACACAGAGTCTATCCAGATGTTCTATTAATCATAGAATCATTATGGATGGAAAGGACCTCCAAGAGCATCTAGTCTAACCATCGATGGATGGTTATTATCAATATTGCCCACTAAGCTGTGTCCCTAAATGCCCCATCTACACATTTCTTGAACACCTAAATCTTAGCTACAGTGTCATTTTCATCTGAAAATATGCTGATCTAGACTGGGAAAGCAGGGTGCAATCACCAAAAAGTCACTTTAAAATTTGCTTTGAAAATCTCTCTCCAAAATATCTGGTCCAATCTGCCAAGTTTATTTATGAGTATTTTTTTTTTTGAAGTACTGTTTTGGAAACTTTTGGCTAGCTGTTTTTTGGTGGGCTTTGCTGTTGTTGTTTCTTGTTTTTCCTCTCTCTTTTTTTCTTTTGTTTTCTTTTCTTTTCTTTCTTTCTTTTTTTTTTTTTTTTCCAGCAAAGCTGTATGTTTGCAAGAGTAAAGTTATTCTGCAAACCAAGCTAGCGCAGAGGCAGGCTCAGCTCCTTTGAACTTGCATGTGTTGTATCTGCAGTGCACACACGCTGCAGAAACCACCTCCTTATCTTTTGGTTCATTAGGTGTGCACCCGAAAAGAAAAACATCTCTTCTGAAATACAGACAGGCATTCAGTGAAGCTGACATATCTGTACCTTACATCTGCAAACAGGGGACATTAGCAAAAAGTTGGGAAGAATTTCCTTAAATCAAGCTTTACTTGTAAAATGCTATGTTCATACCTGTCTTGAAGTGTAGCGACATTCCTGTAATGCAGACAGTGGTGGCACCTGCAGATAGTAACAAGAATTTTAATTAATAACAGAAAATGACTTTTTCAGAAGTTCAGAAAGCTGTTTCTACCTAGAAGGGCTGAATTTGAGTTTCTGGCCATTAAACAATAAAATACTCACATATGCTATTTTCAGTGGAAGCATATAATAAGATCTAATTAAACTTTAGTGTCCCATCAGACAAAGGATTTTCAAGCTTTATATCTCCCATGGTGTGATTTTGAGATCTCTCTGCTGTGACTGTCCCCACCTACTGACCCTTCATCTTGTTTCTATCAAGCAAAAAGGCAAAAGAAAGCAGAAGCAACAAGACGCCATTCCTCTTAGAGAGAGGGAGCACAGCTCAGCATTGCTTACAGCGTTGGGAGATGTGAACAAGTCCTGTTCATACTAGTAGTAGAGAGAGCAGGTATAGCCCTGAACACACATCCAACATTACCAGCTTCAGGATCCTCTCCATTTAGTACTCCAAATCCCTCGTGCTTGGCACCACACTGCATTTCATCTTTCTTGGCCCAGTAGGTTGACAGGTAGCTCGCTTCATGTTTGTACTCTGATGTTGCCACCTCCACAATAGTTTCTGTCTTACTATCAACTGAGCTAAGATCGAGCTTGTCAGGGGAGTAATCCGTGATAAGGCACATTTCCAAATTCTTGTCATCTTCAGAGGTCAGCCTGTAGACTGAAGGAGATGGAGTAATATCTGAAAATGGAGAAGGGAAGAGGCATTAGGTGAGATTAGAACATTAGGTGACACACATTAGCTATGTCAGTCTTGACACACAGACACTTTAGGTATGGATGTTCCTCCATGATTCCATTGGGAAGCCGTCAGATCATAGAGCTTTCAAGCTGTGACACCTTTTGCGAACCAAGGCTTTCATAGCAGATGATATAGGAGCTACATGAGACTTACTTTGACAGTTGATGCATGGGAGCCACAGGTGGTCAACCTGGATCCCTAGAGCATCTCAAATGATACTCATGTGGCCACCCACAGCCTAAGGGTCTACATCTAACCTAGGCATCCTTCTCTGTAACAGCTTGTTCAACTCCACACTGCAGCCTGGGACTCCTTTAGAATCATGACTTGACTGCATTCAGGAATGTATAAAACAGGCAGAGACCACTCTCTTCCTGCTTCATAGCTATGAGAATTCATGTGTCTGGAGAGGGCTGATTGGCCCAGGGACATTCTCCCCTTTCTGCAGATGCATTGTCAAATCCACCACTGATACTCATAATCCCACTTCCTCCAGCTGTTTTGAAGGACACTGGTTAAAATGCCAGTCTTAAAGCTGTCCATATTTACTGCCAGTCTAGCTAACTGTGCTCCTATGGGAAAAAGAAATGAAAGCCACTGCAAAGTAGCAACATGTCGTTCCATTTAGGGAAAGAAAGATTAAATAAATGTTTCATTATGTTTCACTAACTGACAGTACAATTTATTATTACTTTCTTTTTAATATGGTTATTCTTTTGGGAATACATTTCAATGATAGATTACGATTAAAAAAAAAAAACTAGATGGTAGACCCCATTTAAAAAACAAATGACAAAAAAAACCCACAAATGAACCAGTCTGTATCATTAACATGGAGTACAAGGATACAAAAAAGAAGAGAAATCGGTAGATCTGTTCTTCTATCTCACAAGTGCTCTGCTTTCAGAAGAGCAGCATATCCAACACTTTCTAAATTAGCAAGTGTTTTTTTTTTTTTTTCCCCCACTGCCTTTGCAATGCTTTTATCTTGTGCAGAATTGAAAAATGTGTTTGCTTCTGCTGGCAGCTTCAGCAACACCTGCTTTGCAAAATACTCATTTCTCATTCTTGGTCTGAGTGGTTACTGGCTTTGTTCTGTCACTAGAGGCATTTTCCAATATATTCCTTTGCGTATTTGCATGCTGTTTTGAAAGTTTGCAGATAGCAGACTTGGTAAATACCAGCGATTATGACCATAGCACTGTGACCTACGTTTCCTGTTATTCTGTCTTAATGGGTTGGTGGATGTGTTGGAGTTGCTGTGTTGGTATCTATGACCTTTATTTGCAGAAAAGTTTGAGCAGTAAATAAGGATGCTCTGATCTTTCCACCCTGCCTATCTGCATCCTTACTGAAGGACATCTTCCAGGTAGATGAACACAGCTATCTAAATGCCATTCCTGACCATTCTACAATGAAAGCCAACTCCAGAAATCAGTAGATTTCAGTGAGAGAGCAGTTTGAGTCTGTTTCAGCATCAAAGATCTACGTCTTTTATTTTTTTCCTGAACAGAAAGCTGAACTGATTTAACACACAACTGGTATTCTATAGAGAATTGTCTCATTATCCATTCCCTCCAAAGCAGAATCTCTCAATCTCTGGTCAGACTGGAATTAGTGTAATTGAGTTCACTGACCATTTAAAGTTTAACCTTTTGTGTCTCTGTAAACAGAGAGGCTTGAGGAAGCAGCTCATTAACTTTCTGAGAATCGTCATTTTCACAAAACGTTTGTGTAGGCTTTTTCTTTCAAAATCAGTGTGGGTTTTAACTGTCAGAAACGGCTTTCAGTATTTTTATGCCAGAAATTTCATTTATAGGGGAAAATAAATAATTTCAACTCAAAACAGTAAACTTCTTGAACTGAGATTAATAATCCATTCAGCCAATAAATAAATAAACAAAATTCCAATTTGTACAGTGAGCAAGTAAAAAGTATTCCAATGATTAATCCTAAAATCCTCCCTAAACACAGGTGGAAGAAGATTTTTTTGTTGATACTCAGTCATCAGAAGAACTTTTGATTTTATATTTGTGGTATTGCCTCAGATATAGATGTGTTTTTTCGCAACAAAATGATACTCTTCAATGATTGGTCTATCTAATGAGCACTTTTAATTAGATAATTTACTTGGGATTACAGACAGCCGTGTGCAGTTTCCAGAAATTACTCTTGTAGCTCCAGCATCCCAGACATCTGAGTTCAAATCATTACAAATGACATAGCTTCAGTCACTTGGAAAATTTCTTCCTTATCCAGTGTGAAACTATGACTTAAACAGCAACCCAGTCTGAATTTTTCCCCTTCATTTAAGTAAAAAAATGCAGCTTCTGGTGTTTCTGTAACAAAGTTAGCCCAGACTAACATTTTCCTTTTCAGAATGACAGCATGAGTCTTCATACTCTCTGACAAGATTCTAAATTAAAGTCAATGATATGCCAGTGTCACTAGTCTAAGAAACTAATGATGCTATCTAATTTCCCAGTATTCCCAGGATCCCTGATGCACCTTCACCATGAAGCTGTTGAGAAATAGTTCTGGCTTCATTTTCTTTCAGCCTCCTCTCTTCCCTTCCTTATCTTGAGGGTACGTTCATTCTCCGTAAAGGTTATATAATTAGTGGCCACTGCTCCTGTGTTCATAGCCTGTCCTTCTCCAGATCTTAAGCACTTGAGCTGAATTTAAATCTAGTTCCTCTTACAAATGTATTATACCTTTCTCACTCAACAATAAGACTTTGCAAATTGCTGCCTAGTAGCTGCATATTTCAGTACCTTCTCATCCAAATTATGTAGGAAAGCTGTCTACTAGACACAAAGTTATTTGAAACTTCTTTCCATTTTTTCAGGTTTCTTCAGCCTTTTAAAATTTTACTGAGGAAAGGAAAAAGACTTAAGAAGCATCATAAGAAGTCTGGTCTCCTTTGCAAATGCAACTTTTCTAGTTCCTAACTGCTCACATTCTAACATTAGCTTAGACAAATATAGCCAGGGACTTCACTTTGGGATTTTAAAAGAAAAAAAAAAATCTTGATATATTCTTAGGCTAAGAGTTAGAAAACCCAGCCTTTAGACCATTAGGCTGAATGACTCCAAAATATCATATCATTATTATTTTAAAGATGGATAAATCAAATCTGAAAGTGCTAATAACCAAAAACTCAACACATGCATTAAATTCGTTATATAGTATTTGGTAGCGTGCAAACTCCTTGCAGCGCTCTATGCATGACCACATCACGCTGTGACTGCTAAGCATCGGCAAACTTTTTAGCAGTAGAAAACCATGAGAAACACAACCATCTTATCTAGCTGTTCTTTTCTGTAGTGAGTCAATGACACACCACATACAAGCACTCCTTGGCTTTCAAGACAGCATCTCTATTCCAACATATTTTTGTCAGTGGAAGTCTAAAAGAAGTTGGGAAAATGCTCTCATGTATTTCCCTAGTCCACCTACCTAAAGAACAAGTAATTACCACTCCTGGTGTTAATATGGTACAGAAAGTTTAAACTTACTCGGGCTAACAAGAAGTTGGGTTCCTGCTCCAAATGCCAGTTTTGCATATCCCTGATTGGCACACTGATGTTAATCTCTACAAAAATGTAGGCACATTTTCCAAACATCCAAAAAAAAATTATCATTCATTCCGTGGTTACAGTTGTGTATTGCACATTTTGGGGGTGATGCTAGAGTAATCTGTGTTTCTCCATCTGTAAAATCACCTAAAATTCTATTCAGCATGCCATATGGTTAAGAACGCTTCTAATCAGTCCAACTTTTTTCCTTAACGTTTCATTGCTTATTACTTAGTACTGGCTTAATCCTCAGCCGGGTTCCTTTTGATAATGTCAGCTTGTATCCTCTCCACCCCCACAACTCACATGTTCCAGGAAACCTTTGACCTTGCTTATAATTATCTCCTTCCAGGTTTCAATGGCACACTGATATCCTATCCAGATCTTGCTGATTCACAGAGGAGTTGTAAAGGCATCTGAGCCTTTTAACTCACTTCAACGTTCCTACACTCTCACTCAGATAATCAGTAGCAGAAGTAAGGATTAAGGATGGACTTGCAGCTTTGACAGCTTGGTAAATCTGAATTCACGTCCCAGTCACGTACAGAATCCACTTGCAGCATCTGTGGATAATACCACTATCGTCTAACAAGACAAAAGATAGTTCAGTTCCCATTCTGACACTAACATTTTTAAAAGTTATGAATATATTATATCTTGGTGGATTCTGCCGCAAGTAAGGATAAAATGGTGGTAGTCACCGCAAGTAGATATTTTCTGAATATTATAGCCATTCTTTTATTTCAGCGTTTGTTCATCTGACATATCATCATACTTGACGATGCTTGAGTCCAATGGAAGTGATGTGGATTTACTCTTAGGATAGAAGAAGTGCATGTAACTTGTCAGAAGAACAAAATGAGTCTTTGTCTTAGCTTATTAGAGGAATGCAACTGACTGAAGAGCATTGTAAGCACGTCTTCCTTCAGCTGTCTCAAGAAATACTACTTGGACAGCTGCTTTGGAATAACTTCCACCAGTTAGGGTGAAACCTCAGGCTACTATAGCATTTTCCCATATCTTAATATGTATCCTCAACAAGCTTGCAAATTAAGCAAAAATTTAGGATGTATGTACCTGGCAAAACCAGAAGTCTTTGCCCAGATCCAAATGTGAGTTTGTAACTGTTTCCATACTCACACAGTAACACAGACCACTACAATATCCAGAGTGGTACTGAATGGAACCTTTGGCCATGAAACACTCCACTGAAGGAAATCCCATTTATCTTTACAGTTAGATAGAACGGTCTATCTAGCACTCTACATCCATCTTTTTTTCATATTCTCATTATGAAGCACTGTCAAATTCTATGTTTCTCAAACTTTCAAACTCTTCCTCTTTAATATTCCCCTATATTTATTTATATTTTGCTACCACAAAACCACCTGCATCACAAATCTGTTCTTCACCTCATTCCTCATTTACTTAATCTCACTGTCAGCCAGATTAATCTCTCACAACCTAGTGTATCTATTTTACTTCACAGGTCAGGTAGGTTCTGATGTAGTATAAACTCTATCATTCTGTTTTCTTTGACTTGCTATCTGGATTAGTCAAGAGTGATTTCAAACTTTCAGATTTTAAGTAGAAATAATGTTTTTCAGTATGCAATTTTTTAAAATTTATTTATTTATTTATTTATTTTACAGGGAGACCATTGCTTATTCTGCCAATAAATGCTGAGGTTTTGGTATGCATTCAGGAAAGTCTTAGTTTTTACACTGTGAACAGAGCTAGATCTGTAGCAGTTGCATACAGATATGGCCATAAGAAATCAGTCTGAGGACACATACAAACGAACTCAAGCACAGCTCTGATTCATCACTACTTTAGCTTACTAATAGTTCCATATAAACTGGAGGTTCTTATTTTTCTCATGTTTTTCAGCAGGGTCAGAGAGATCATTTGAAATAGAAGAATTTTTCCAAGAGCTTTTCAGAATTGACTGTTTCCTTACATTGTTGTGTATTTTATCTTTTAGAATAAAACCATTTTAAAGTTATCATAAATATGACACCATTTTAAGAAATGGGAGCACTGCTTTTTCAGAGTGAAAAAAATCATTTATGTTAAATATCTTATTAAGAAATTTACAGAGAGAGAGGGAAAAAAAAGGTCGGTATCTCTATATCTGCTTTCCTTTCTTTCCCTTCTCCAAGAAATTTCTCATAAGGTAAGAACATTTATTTTTTTCACACATTGCCAAAAGACAGTGAAACTGGGGGAATGGGTATGGACAAAAAGACCCCCACACCATAAATTTGGAAAATTAAGTCTACTTGAGAAAGCAGGAGCTTAGTCAATGATCCAAATGCACTTCTGTGTTAAACAGTATTAACACCATGCCACAACTCATGGATATCAGATTACAAGTTACTTGAGAAAGAATTTAAGAAACAGAGCACTCATGCAAGAGCAGACTATACTCTTCCCCTACTGTCCACTCTAAATTTCTGTGAATTTTGAGCTGGAAGTTGCCCATAAATCATCACGTTCAATCACCATCTAAGAACACATAAGGCTCGTGAGTTTATGCTTACCAACTGTTTAAAATTACTTTGGATGACCACTTTGTGGCAGCAACTACCAAAACACTATTTTTTTTCATGTACTTTTCTCCAGATGAAAATATTTATCACAGAAATAATTTATTAATGCATCTTCTTGATCTCTTTCTCCTCTGTCTGGGTATCTACCCCACCCCTAGCTTTTAAGGCCTTTCGCACTGAAAATTCTCCTGCAATCTCAGAGCTTCACATCTAATGCTCCTATGGATGTTGAATGCTGAGGTAACCTCACAGTACTCATCACTAATTGGCTATGACTACAAACTTGGTGTCATTCTGAAAGATAAACTTGCTTCTTGAGCTTCAATTATTTGCATTTCACATTATGACAGAAATCCAACCCTATCATTACAGCTTTATTCAGGATCTCCAAGGCAAAAACGCATTATGTGCTTCTACTTTGCATCAACATACATTGAGGATCCTCTTATCTTAAAGCATTAGCATCCACATACCAGAGAAGTCCATTTTACATACTACAACTTTATGAGACAATTCTCACCACTCTGGATTTTGCTCACTAGTGCTGCCTTCCCTATTTCCCTTTGCCTATTCTCCACATAAAGATTTTTGTTAGTCTGGACTGTTAGTCCAGGAACAGTCACCTCTTTTGAACTTTTCAAGAAAAATCTTCTTGAATATTTTAAATGTCTGATTTGGGCATCATCAAGCATAGGGAGGGGAAAATATATATACAGTCATGTAAGTCACTTCTACACCAGCAGAAAATGTATAGTACCATTTCCACTGTATTGTGAATCAACTAAAGAGGCAAAGTAACTTGTAAAGTGACAAAAGTATTTTCAAGAGAAATCACATCTGAGAATTCAGACATACCTGGAAAAACCGTAAGCTTGGTTCCAGATCCAAATATGAGTTTGCCATAACCCCCTGTATTACACTGTGACACTGTGCTTTGCAAAATGGTGCCTTTGTGTACTTGTATGCTGCATTGTACACATGGCAATGCAAGATGCTTATTGGAATAATCTAAGGAAGGCAAGTTACTGACATCTCCTCAACACATATAGTGAAATAAACACATTAGACCCATTCCTCTATTTGTCTATTCATTTCTGACACTCATTGTTCTAGTCTTTGCCCATGGTCTAATCAGACATCTGCTTATTCTTTCCTCTGTGTCTATACACTAGTAGCCTCTGTCAATTAGTGTATGCATACATGACCTTCCAGAGAGTATTTAGAAGCCTTCTGACCACCGCTGTTGAGTCTGACCAGTCTGTGCTGCCTTTTCTGCTCAGTTCACTTGTGTTGTCCATCCTCCTCTTCCAGGCTGCACTTTGCATTGTATTATTTAATACTTTCTGGGTTTCACCTAAAGATGGGTGCCACTACCAAATATGATCTTGGATCTTGCCCTAAATTCTACACAGTCTTTCAGCATACAATAGAAATCTCCCCTCCATTCTCTCCAGAACTAGGTCTTCCACAGCAGCTCGGGCTGAACTCTGATGAGTACACATCTACACACACACACAAGTAAGCACTCTCTCAGTGCAATATGTAGTCCATTTCCCATTACCAAAAGCCAGAAACAAAAATTGCCCTAGATAGCAGAAATACTGAACAGTACTGACTACTGCAAAGGACTGAAAAAAAAAAATAATGCAGAAAAATCAAATATCAGAATTTGAATTCAGGCCATGTATTCATAGCAGTTTGCAACTGAGCTGAAAATAAATAAATATTTTCAAGGCCAGGCTGGATGTGGCTCTGGGCAGCCTGGTCTACTGGTTGCCAACACTGCCAGGGGGTTTGAAACTAGATGATCTTTGAGGTCCTTTTCAACCAAGGCCATTCTATGATTCTATTACTCACTCTATTAAATAAATAAAAAGGAGGAAAATAACACAACAAGAAACCAATCGGAGACAAACTTGTGTAATTTAGCCAAGAGCGCCCAAATACGTGCGCCCAGTTTGCAGGGCTATCTAGTTTTGCATGACAAAAGTGGGCTAAACGTAGTGAAAGAACTGTATACCATGTTCAGTGTAACTGGAAAAATACATTCACACAACAATGGATACTGGCGCAAAGCACATCAAAACCTCACACTCTGGCTAACATCAAGCCAAATCCTTCCTTTAAGACATAAGGATGTCTTCCATAAGACATCCCTGTTGTATATTAAATGGAGAATGAGATCATAATTAAATCATTAGTTAATAAGTGAACAAAATCCAGCCACCAGCAACACCCCTCTCTTCTTCTTTCTTTAAAACTTAGACCATAATTAATTGTGCTCTCCATCCCAAAAAGACAATGCGACTGAATTTCTGAGAAAGTAGAGATAACATCTAAGACATAGGTGAAGTATTTCTAATTCTTTTCAATCTCTTGCAATGGGAAAAAGAAAAGTGTTTTGACTATCTTCCTGAACAATTTTGCTTTTCTTGAATAATTCTTTTCCGAATTCAGAAATTCCCTGATGAATCTACAGGACTACTGAAAATTTGCTTGAGATTTCTGATTAAAATGCCCAGGAAAGTTTGTTAGGTATGAGAATATGCACACAATTTTCAAAGGAGGAAATATATATATAAAATTTCCTGCAGTATTATTGTATGTCTCCAAATTCAAGCAGCTAAAAGGAAGCCTCTGCTTGGTTACATTTAGGAACCAATTTTCTTATTCCTAATTTTATTTCAGATACATTGAAGGAATAGACTATAGAGTTTTCTGTGAATATTTTGCAAACTAAGCATACCTATAGTTAGGTATTTACCTAACCCAAAAAGTTCACATATCTGGAGAAAAAGAAAAGGCAGTTATCTCCAACTCTGAAGTTTTTTAAAATGTCCAGAAGAAACACCAGGACACAAATCTTGCCTACACCATGATGCAAGTATGGAACTATTCACAGTGAGAAGATAAGTTGCACACACCTATGTTGCCAGATTTTGAGTGTTCCCCCCAAGGAAAGCTCCACAGCTTGTGAAATAAAAATAATTGCATTGAGGAAGATCTTTGTCCTACAATATCTAGAAGATATTATAGTAAGAATGAAATCCTTGCAATTCTCTTTTGGCAAAAACCTGCATCTGAACTGCGTTTTGTTACTCTTTTAGCAAGCTTTCACTTTATACTTGGTGGGCTGGATTTTTTCTACCAAACAACTCAAAGCCTCGAGTCTCAAAAATCTTACTTGGTTTTACCACAAGTCTGGTTCCATCTCCAAAGGTAAGCTCATAGGTATTCGTAGACACACAGTGCTGTTTGGCATAGCAAAAATCTTTGTATTCTTTCCAGAGTTGTGAGGGGTGTATTCTGCTCGCCATCCCTGCCTCCCATCTCACAGAGCTGAGTACCCCGAGGATAACTATTCTGACTTCAAAAGTCAGAAGTAAAGAAGACATTGAGTATCCCCACCTTTTCCTCATCCTTGCTGGCAATGTTTCCTGCCAGAACCAAGAAAGGATGGGAACTTTTTGAACTGTACCAACAGTAAAGAAGCTGCTTATGATCTCTGCTGAAGCAAAACCATCTGTTGACTTCTCTGTTAGAAGTGATACAATAGCATCACCACAAAGCCTTGTTGGGCTAGAATGGTAAAAAGGGATGGGAACAAGAACATGACCATGGTTTAGGATCTGAGTAACTGATGAAGACCATTTTCCTATCAGTCCACTTTTCCCTCCACAGCTTTTTTTTCCATGATACATCAAATGAGTAGATAATGCAAGAATAAATACAGTAATTTAAATCAGGACTACACATTTCAACTAGCTAATTCCTTTAACTACCAAGTCACAATCCGAAAAGCCACTCTGCTATTCAAGTCTAAATCCACAATAAAAAACACAAGCACGTATAAACATGTTTCTTACTTGGTTTCACAATAAGCTTTGTCCCTTTTCCAAAGATGACTTTGTTGCCAGTGTTCACACAATGACAAAGAAGCCAACAAAAACCATCCTTGAAGCCATTACATCCACAGGCACAACTACAGCTTATCTGATCTATTTCAGGAAATTTAAACATGAAATACTGTAGTTCCTTCATGGATGGATGGTGTTATGAGAAGCAAGACAGTGTTTCAAGCACATCTAGAATCCACTAGACCACAGTACTGCTCTCATGCAATAATGGCCCAAAGTCATAGAAAAACTAAACAACAACAATGCAACCCAACGTTTTAAAGAAAGCGAACTATATTCAATTTCCTTTAGGCTTTTTTTTTTTTTAATTTGAATTTCCAAGCCTAAGCATTTTATCCTTGACTCTTCCAATACTCCACTGCATAGAAATTAATTTTTGACCATATTTTCAACACATTTAAGACATTTTATCAAATTAGCTCTAGGTTTTGTGAAGAATGGTATTTGGACCTATATACGTCTTATACCCTCTTATCTTTTCCCACCCATGTTTGAATATTTTATCAGTCTCGTGTATATAAATTTACATTAATTATCACAGAATTCAACAGGAATTTGTCAACTTCATTTGGACTTGTTTTAAAACTGCCATTTTGAGTTTTCGCAATTTAATGGATTGTACAGCAATGTGGATATAATTCAGAATAGATTAAAATTGAGGCTTAATACGCCACTGAGGTATAGCATTTCCTGTTCATTCCCTCTATATATAGAGCCAAATTGTAGGTTTATATCTACTTACTAAGATCAACTTTCAGTTTAGTTCCACGTATACCTGTTTCCCAATGTGATCAGCAGCTGACCTCTCGAGAAGAGAAACTAGAATTATGTTCAGAAGAAAGCATGTAAGGGACAAACTGATCCACATCTGATTTTTACACAACCATTATTTTTACCAGAACATGATTTGAATATATGATGACTACAGGATAAGTTTAAGGACAGAACTCACCGTCACGCACCTGCATCTCTACCCTTGAATTTAATATTACATTTTGTTCTTCAGGCTCATTCAGGACCATTTTCTCCAGAAAATAACACTGTGTACTTACAAGGTAGCACTGACAACCTTGTTCCTGAACCAAAGAGAACCCTTCTTCCTGCATCATACACCCAGTGCAATATACTCTGTCAGAATCTCTCTTTGCACAGACACCATCATCCCCTCTACAAATTCTATGATTTATCAATAGACAGGGAGTAAAGATGCAAAACTGTTTCTGTATACTTAGGCTCCAGATACATTTTTATTGCCCTTCAGAAACTCCTATTTGCACCCTGAGACCTATGCCTGCTACATCATCTACCTTCAGTTCTACAGTCCTACATCACTAGCAAGACTATCTCATAAGAAAGTACTCAAGCCAAAAGTACTAGAAGTACAACAGCAAAATCATCTGGAGTCTGAGACTGAAGGCCAAGCACTGAAGGGCTTTAGTATCTGCTTTGTTTTGTTGCCTTGTAGGCTTCTGTAATGTTGTGGAGGAGTTGAGGCCCTTGAAAAAATTCTTCTGAATTCTTAGATATATAGGTCTATCGAGCTGAGTGCCCAGCTCTGTACTGAAAATGTAAATTACTGATTATTCTAAATGTTACGCTACTCACCAGGTCTTAGGGTTAAAATAACCCTTCCTGCCAAACATCACCTTCCCCACACCAGCATTCATACCGTGGCCAAGGAGGTAGCAAACAAAGCAGCCCTTCTGTTGGGGTCAACATGTTGGTTATCCTGAAATGTGAAGTGTCAGAACTGGCAATGAATTTATCCAGAGAAATGGGTAGGACCTGGATCTGCAGCCAGCCCTGCAGAAGTAGCATCGAGGATACTAAGGAAGCTATATCGTCTCCAAAGAATTCAAGTGGTTTTGGATCATTGGAAAATGAAGTTTAAAAAACACAGACACCTAAAACTTCAGACATAACAAGAAAAGGAAAATGCAACCACTCAATTTAAATATAGAAAGCTTATTCACCACTTAACAGAAAGTACCCCAGCATTTTTCAGACACTGAAGCTGCAAGGCACATAGCTCTGTAGGACATGTTCTGAAAATGCCATCCCCACTGCAGCCTCCAAAATCTGCTTAACCTTCAACAGGGCCAGGTTTCCAAATTTATCTGGAATGTCATTGTCTCTACCACATATTGCTATCTAAGTTTAGATTAAAGGGAGAAGACCTCTTTTTATATTAACTTAGATACTATAAAGTACTGCAGAGGAGTCCATGGCAACGGGAGACATGCCGTCATTTTCTAAGAGCTTCTGGAGAATTTGACAGTTCAGCTCACAAGTTTATCTCCACTAAACAAAAAGAATGAAGAGAAAAAATGACCTGAATTCTAGTTTCCAGTGTACTTGGCTACTTACGGGCTACAACTGAAAGCAAAGTTCCCTTTCCAAATGTGACTTTGTCTGCAATATACACACTCCAACATATTTCATTACAAAAATACCTCTGCCGGCCTTGCACATGGCCTTGTGCAAAAAGCTGTTGCAAAGCTCTCTGCCACAGCATGCTCAAAGACAGTGTAATTACCTGGAACACAGTGGAATCTGTGGAATCTGGAATTCCCCAGACAGTGTTTCAGATACACTTGTTCATCTGAGTGGGGCTCCTTTGAGAATACCAGCCATTCACTGACTCTGGTTTTCAATCATAGCGCCAAAAGGGCTTGGACTTGTGCTGTTACACAAAATGTAGTGTTCTTGCCATCAACTTTATGATTTAGCAACGAAACAAACATTCCGTGTGGGCTCAGGTTACTTTTCTCTCCTGTGTTGTTGCTAGAGCACAGCCACAGGACATGACCAAGAGGTGAGACTGCACCATTAACTCACCTAATTGGCAAGATGGTGACTTAAGTCCCTGAGCCAAAAGTGAATTTGAGGGTGTTGTCACAACAGCACAGCAATTGACAGAAACCCAGAGGATTCAGCTTCCAGCAGGTGAAACCAGCACTGGGGATGTACTGGTAGCCTCCTTGCTTATACCCTGGGCAACTGGAATGCTCACATCCAGGTGGAAACAGGCTGCCTTTCTGAAGGCTGGATTGAAGGTGGGCTTCCTTGGCTTTATCTGGAGTCCTCCTCCCACTTCTGGCTGTCTGTTCACCCACATAATGTGCCCCCTTTCACTGTCCACACTTATCTAGGCTGAAAGAAACTGTGGTGCACTTTTCTCTCCAGTTACGCTCAGAAAAACAGTATACGCACTGAGAGCTGTTTAGCTTAACTAACAGGAAAGAGCTGCACCAAGCAATCTGTGGGCCTTGCCTGAGATACTTGAAAAGACAAAAGTAAGTAACAGAACCAAAACTCAGTTTTGCATCTTCCATCACCTTTCATAACCACGTACAGGCACTGGGCATAAGTTGATCTATCTGTTCCTCTGCCCTAAACACCACCTTCTTTCCTGCTCACTCACAGACTGTTGGCAACCAGGATAGTGATGTTCACAACATCTTTCACTCAATAACATAAGTCCAACTCATAGAAATATTTCTAAGGACAAGGCCACACTTCAGTGGTGATCTCTAACTTGCGCGAGGATTTCATGCAAGGTCATTTTCCCAGAGAGTCCTCTGATGGCTACATCATCTGCATAAAATGAAATAGCACCTATTTTCTCTTCTGCCTCCATAAGGTGATATGGATGCCACAGAGACATTTACTGGGTGCTGCAGTAGATACATAAGGAATTACAATAAAAGAGACACAGAAAAACTGAACACTCACTTAGCTGGACAGACAGCCTGGTCCCTGGACCAAAGGTCACTTTGCCATATGCAGAGCCATAATCACACAGCATTTCCTCCCATAACAAAAAGCCCATCCAACCAGCTGAGAAGCAGCACCATCCCTTGAGGCTAAGCCCAGAAATGCCAAGGCCAGGAAGGGCAGAACACGCATCAATCTATGCTCAGGGTGAAGGAAGAAGCAGAAACAAGTATGCAAGGAAGTTTAAGTGCCATAACATATTGCATGGGAAGCCAAGGCAGTGGGAGGCAGCTGAACTTACTGGGCAAAACCTGAAGTTGTGTCCCCTGCCCAAGGGTGAGCTTGCCGTAGTTCCCACAGTGGTTTTCACCTTCACAAGAACATAAGCCCTTCCACATCCTTTGTGAGAATGGCAACCCCCATCTCCTTGAGAACCCAAGCCCCGACTTTTAGAATCATAGAATCACTGTGGCTAGAAAAGACCTCAAAGATCATCTAGTCCAACCATTCATCCATCCCACCATGCCCACTAAACCATGTCCCAAGGTGCCACATTTACATATTTCTTGAACACCTCCAGGGACGGTGACTTCACCACTTCCTGAGCAAACTATTCCAATGCATCACTACTCTTTCTGAGCAGAATTTTTTCTATTATCCAGCTTGAACCTCCCCTGGCACAACATGAGACCAATGCCTCTAGTCCTGTTGCTAGTTATGTGGGAGAAGAGGCTGACCCCCACCTTTCCACAACCTTCTTTGAGGTAGCTGTAGTAGGCAATCAGGTCTCCTTTGCACCTCCTCTTCTCCAGACCGAACAATCCCAGTTCCCTCAGCCACTTCTTATAAGACTTGCGCTCCAGACTCCTCACCAGCTTCTTTGCCCTTCTCTGGACATGCTCGGGGGCCTCAATGTCTTTCTTCTAATAGGGGGCCAACAACAACACAGTACTCAAGATGCAGCCTCACCAGCGCTGGGTATGAAGGGAAGATGACTTCCCTGCTCCTTCTGGCTACAGTGTTTCTGATATGAGCCATGATGCCATTGGTCTTCATGGCCACCTGAGCACACTACTGGTTAATGTTCAGCTGGCTATGGACTCCAGATCCTCCTCTGTGCAGATTTCCAGCTACTCTGCCCCAAGCCTGTAGTAGTGCATGGAGTTGTTGTGAACAAAATACAGGACCCCACACTTGGTCACATTGAACCTAATACAATTGGCCTCAGCCCATCAATCGAGCCTATTCAGATCCTTCTGTAAAGACTTCTTACCCTGAGGCAGAAAAACTTCCCCCTAAACTTGGTACCATCTGCAAACTTACTGAGGGTGCATTCAATCCCCTGGTCCAGATCATCAATGAAGATATCAAACAGAAAGAGTCGCAGTACTGATGTCTGGGGAATACTACCTATTGCAGCCTAGATTTAATTTCATCCACCACCATTCTCTGGGCCAGGCCATCCAGGCAGATTCTTACCAGCTGAAGAGTACACATCTAGAAGCCCTTAAATTACATTAGCTTACAAAAAAAGTAAAAGCCATAGGGAAAGCAAACACCTGGTAGCCTCATAGGCTACAAAGTGCCAGCATGGGCTCAGTGCTTGTACTCAGGGAGCTTTACAGTCAACAACATTCCTTCACCAAATGTCATTTTTCCATCTGCTGCATGATACCCACAGCGTTTCCTGCTGCCTCAAAAATCCAGGGCTTAGCTCAGGCCTGCTCTGATTCATGCCTTCAGTTAACCGCTTCTGACCTTCCTTTGTAAACAGACTCTCCCCTGCCCAGAGAGAAACTTCTGTTCTGTCACCCCTTCTTTCCACACCACCCTGCAGCTCCTTTGCCATAGCCAGACAGGAAGCACACAGTCATGCATGCTGTCCATAATGTGTGTACTAACATTAATGTTTTAGATATTTCTGCATTACCATGCAAGGCTACAAAATACCACCAAGAGTACTCACAGGGCTTTACACAAAGCTTTGTTCCAGCTCCAAAGGTGAAGCTGCTCCAGCCACCACTCACAGCAACACAAGCCCTTACACAAACACCCTCCTCTCCCCATAGGAAGCTCTTAGTGTGGTTTGCTGACTCCTGTACCAGCAAGACTTCTCCTCCTGTCCCCTATCCATCCAGACTGTCCCCTAGGTTGCTATCACAATTGTAAATTCCTCATAAGTTTCAGGAAATCAGTGTCACAGAGCTCACTGCGTGTCCAAAGGTGATCCAGTCCCAAAAGCATACAGACCCCAGTTCAGCTCTTATTCCACCACATAAAACCACAATAACTGCAGCAGTGAGGGCATTCTTGGAGCTTGTAACAGCAGGGAAAGGCTTTCAGCTCAGCAAATGTGAAATCAAAAGGTGGAACACCAAACCACATCTATGGGAAGAAGCACCTATGGAAGACCTTTTGGAACTGCATACTCACATGGTAGGACAGAAAGCCTGGTCCCTGAGCCAAAGGTCAACTGGGAGACATAGTTTAGAATCACACAGCATTTCCTTCCCTAACAAAAAGTCCCCCAGATGTCTGGGAAGCAGCATGCCTCCATTCTGTTGTGCACACTCCTGATAAAACAGGCACTGATCAACATCTTGAGAAAGAGGAGGTGAAGTTGAGAAGGAAGAACGAAGCTGAGCTCAGTTCTGCAAAGGCCAAGGGCGTTCCACTCTAATACCTGGATCAGCATTACAGTCTGACCATTTCCCCTGGACCTGCTGGTCACAGTGCATGTCTGTCCATGCATACAGTCAATCACCTCTGACCTTCCATCGTAAATATCCTCCCCCTTGTGCTGTGGTAAAATTGTGCTCTATTGCCCTTTCTGTCCACACCACCCTCCAGCTCCTTTACTGTAACCAGTCAGAAGACAAAGGACTGTGCATGCTGACATGCTGAAACAATCCCAAAATGTACACACTAACATTATTGTCTTGGGTATTTGTGGCTTTCCAGGTAAAGATACAAAATGGCACCAATAGTACTCACGATGGTTTTACACAAAGGTTTGTTTCTGTTCCAAAGGTGAAGCTGCTCCAGCCAACACTCACAGCAACACAAGGCCTTACACAAATGCTCTCCTCTCCCCATAACAAGGCAGCCCTTGGTGTGGCTGGCTGAGCCCTATCCCAGGTGCATTTGGATGACCTTTCCCATAAAGCATGGAGACCTCCAGTTCAGCTCTCCTCCCATCACCCAGAACCACATTAACTGCAATGGGGAGGGCATTCTTGGAACCGTCAATGGCAGAAAAGGGACTTGATCCCTGTCATGTTTAAGTCCAAGGGAGGAATACAATATTACATCTATTGGAAATGGCACCTATGGAAGACCTATGGAAGCTGTATACTCACGTGGTCGGACAGAAAGTCTGAACCCTGTGCCAAATGTCAACTTCATGTCGCCAGATCCTGTATTCACACAGCATTGCTTTTCTTAACAAAAAGCCGATCTACACACTTGAGAAGCAGCACCGGTCCCCAAAGATTAGTCTCACCATGCCAAGTCACGGAGGAGCAGCAGAAAGATGAACAGGGACCTTTTCACCCCAAAGCAAGAGCGAAATTTATCAGACTGGTTGTACAGGATGAGCCTGTGCTGAAACTGAGAGGCAATCCCAAACATTCTCCTCCTTCTCCTGTCCCACAGTCCATCCAAGCTGTACTCTGCACTGCCATCACAAAGCCAAATCCCTGACAAGATATGAGAATACTAGAGTGACAGAGAACTGTCCAAGAACACAGGTGACCCATTCCCAAAAGCACGCACACCTCCAGCTCAGCTCTGCTCAGAACTCATCCTTAACTTCTGCAGCGTGGGCATTGCCAGAGGCTTCAGTGGCAGAGAAGGAATTCTTGCTCTGCAAATTTGAGATCAAAAGGTGGAACACAAACCTACATCTACTGCAAGAATCACCTATGGAAGACTTATTGAAACTGCTGTGCACTCACGTGGTTGGACAATGAGTCTTGTCCCTGAGCCAAAGGTCAGCTTGGAAACAGAGCTAGAATCACACAGCATTTCCTTCCCTAACAAAAAGCCCTCCCCAGGGCACCCGGGAAGCAGCACCTGTCCCCATTCTGTGGTGAAACTCCTGATAAAAGAGGCGCTTGTGGACATCTTGAGGAAGAGAAGGTGATGTTGAGGAGGAAGAATGCAGCTGAGCTCAGCTCTGGGAAGGTCGCGGGCTTTTCACTCTGAGACCTGGATCAGCATTATAATCAGACCACTTCTCCTGGACATACTGCTCACAGTGTGTGTCTTTGTGATAACTGACTGCAACATGCCACACACAAATGTGCGCATGCACACACACACACACACACACACACACACACACTCTCACAGTCCATCCCTGGATGGATGCTCCCTACCCTCGCATGCATGCTCATAGAAAGCCTGTCCATAAGGTGCATACTAACATTAATGTCTTGGGTAATTGTGCAATAACATGCGAGGCTATAAAATACCACCAACAGTACTCATGAGGCTTTACACAAAGCTTTGTTCCATCTCCAAAGGTCAGCCCGCTCGATCCATCGCTCACAGCAAACACAAGCCCTTGTGCAAATGCTCTCCTCTCCCCATAACAAGGCAGCCCTTAGAGTGGCTGGCCAAGCTCTATCCCCACAACACTCAGGTGACCATTTCCCTAAAGCATGGAGACCTGCAATTCAGCTCTGCATCCACCACACAGAACCACATTAGCTGCAGCAATGAGTGCATTCTCAGAGCCTGTGATTGCAGAGAAAGATTTCAGCTCAGGAACTCTAACATCCAAAGGAGGAACACAAAATTACATCCTTTGGAAAAGGCACCTACAGAAGACCTACGAAAGCTGTGTACTCACGTGGTTGGACAGAGAGTCTGGTCCCTGTACCAAACGTAAGGTCAACATAGCTGGATCCTGTGCTCCCACAGCATTGCTTTCCTTAACAAAAAGCCCATCCAGCCACTTGAGAACCAACACTGGTCCCCAGAACATAGCCCGACTGTATCGAGACATGGAGGGGCAGCAGAAGGCTGAGGTGGGACCTTCTCTTCCCAAAGCAAGAGTGGAAGTTACCAGGCTGGTTGTATGGGATGAGGCTGAAGCAGTAACTGAACAGTTCAGTTTAACAGGCAAAGGTAACTAAGAGGTACTTACTGGGCTTCACAGAAAGTCTGCTTCCATGCCCAAAGGAGAGCTTGCCTGAACCTGACCCTGTATATTGCCACAGTCACAGCATGCTTTACAGAAACCCCTCAGCTCACAGAAAAGAAACACTGTCACACTCAGAGAAGGCTGGCATTTGTAAGAGCACGGAATAAATGGTTAAGGACAAAGGTGATCATTCCTGTGAGGTCTGCAAGATCCTTTCTCGCACACCAGTCCCAGAAAATAGTGGCTCTGCCACCAACTCCTATCCTGAAGATATTTGCCTTTGTGCTCATTCAGGAGTGGCAAATACTGCCTGGGACATTCCTGTGGAGAAGAATGCTCTTCTCTCAAGCCACAGCGCTGACCTTCCTTTGTAAAAAGTCTTCACCCCTGAACCAATGTAGAATCCAGCTCTGTCGCCCCTTCTTCCCAACACCCAGCAACTCTTTTGCCATAACCAGACAGAAGACAAAGGAATGTGCATGCATGTTGGAAGCCTGTCCTAAAGCAATACGCTAACATTGTTGTCTTGGATATTTCTGGATCAACCTGCAAGGCTACAAAATACCACCCATGGCACTCACAAGGCTTTACACAAAGCTTTGTTCCAGCTCCAAACGTCAGCCTGTTGAAGCTCTCACTCACAGCAACACAAGCCCTTACACAAACACTCTCCTCACCCCATGACAAGGCAGCCCTTAGTGTGGCTGGCCAAAACCCTTCCCAGCAACTCTCAGGTAATCCTTTCCCAAAAGCGTGCAGACCTCCACATCAGATCTGCTCCCACGACCCAGAACCACATTAACTGCAGCAGGGAGGGCATTCTCAGAACCTGCAATGGTACAGAATTGATTTTGGTACTGCAAGTTGGAAATCAAAATGGGAACACAAAATAACATCTATTGGAAAAGGCAGCTATGGAAAACTTAGGGAAGCTGCACACTCGTGACAAAGTCTGACCGATGTCTTCTGCAGAAGTAGGTCATTTCTGGATGCCCCCTCCCTGGTCACCAAGCTGTAGGAGCTGCACCAGGACCAGGGAAGTCCTGCTATGTCCCGTGGCCTGGGGTATTTTCTTTACACAATCAATCCACAGTCCTGGACGTCAACTACACTTCACGAAACTACACCTAGAGCCCACCTGCCTGCAGCTGAAAGCAACGGTGATGCTGAAATTAGAAGAGAGGCCACAAGTCTGGATCTGTTTTAGGAATGGAGCAAAAGCAAACACCTCTCTCACCTTTATCACAAACCACTAGCAATTTTGATGCTTACTGCTGTTATGAGTACAGGAATCTAACATGAGTTTAGCACATGCACCAGTAGTTCTTAGGGAATCTCATCTATGTGTGGGATGACTCTCGTGTTCCCCTGTTCTTACTTCAACCAGCACTGCAGAGGCTTTGCAGCTGCACAACAAGCTCAGTCAGCATTGGGGTGCTCTGAAACTGCAGATGGTGTGACTGCAGGGATGCAAGGGGTACTGGCTCCACAGGGACCTTCTGGGAGTATGTATATACTCCTTTGGGACAGACTGAACTTCACCTTAATGAACCCCAGCCCCACCTCAGCTGTTCAGTCTAACAGGTCCAGGTAACTAAGAGGTGCTTACTGGGTTTCACAGAAAGTCTGCTTCCATGCCCAACAGTGATCTCGTCAAAACCTAAGCCTCCAAATTGCCACAATAGCAGCCTGTTTACAGAAACCCCTCAGCTCCGAGAGAAGAAACACTGTCACCCACAGAAGAGGCTGACATTTGTAAGTCATGATAAAGCATGGAATAAATGGTGAAGAATAAATGGAGAAGGATTTCCCCTCAAATTTGAGATCAAAAGATGGAACACCTATTGCAAGGGGCACATATAGAAGACCTATGGAAACTGCTGTGCACTCACGTGGGTGGATAATGAGTCTGGTCCCTGAGCCAAAGGTCAGCTTGGACACGTAGTTAGAATCACACAGCATTTCCTTCCCTAACAAAAAGCCCCCCAGGCACCTGGGATGCAGCACCTGTCCCCATTCTGTGGTGCACACTCCTGATAAAAGCAGCAGAGATCGACATCTTGAGGAAGAGGAGGCTTTACAGCTCAACAACTACAAACCACCACAAGCAGCACCAGGGAGCTCTAAATAGACTGCCTGACCTCAGGAATGCCAGTGCTAGTGGCTTGACAGGGACCTTCTGGGAGCACATAAATGTTCCTTTGGGACAGACCGAACTTTACGTTAGTGATCCCCAGCCCCACCCCAGCTGTTCAGTCTAACAGGTCCAGATAACTAAGAGGTACTTACTGGGTTTCACAGAAAGTCTGCTTCCGTGCCCAAAGGTGAGCTTGCCTAAACCTGAGCCTCCATATTGCCACAGTCACAGCCGGCTTTACAGAAACCTCTCAGCTCACAGAAGAGAAACAGTTACCCTTAGATGAGGCTGACATTTAGAAGTCACGATGGAGCGTGGAATAAATGATGAAGGACAAAGGTGATCACAGATGAGACATCTTCAAAATCCTTTCTCGCACACCAGTCCCAAGAAATAGTGGCTCTGCCACCAACACTGCCCTTATCCAGAAGATATTTCTCCTTGTGCTCATTCAGGAGTGGCAAGTTCTGCCTGCAACATTCCTGTTGAGAAGGATGTTCTTCTCTCAAGCCACAGCACTGACCATCCGTTGTAAAATGCCTTCTCTGCCCAGATGTAAAATTCAGCTCTGTCTGCCCTTATTTCCACACCACACTGCATCTCCTTTTCCATAAACAGACAGAAGGCACAGGATCGTGTGTGCTCATAGAAAGCCTGTCCTAAATGAACATGCTAACGGCGTTGTCTTGGGTATTCCTGGATCAACCTGCAAGGCTACAAAATACCACCAACAGCACTCACGATGGTTTACACAAAGCTTTGTTCCAGCTCCAAAGGTCAGCCTGCTCAAGTCGTTGCTCACAGCAACCCAAGGCCTTACACAAACACTCTTCTCTCCCCATAACAAGGCAGCCCTTAGAGTGGCTGGCCGAACCCCTTCCCAATAAACATTCAGGTGACCCATTGCAAAAGCGTAGACCCGCAGTCCAGCCCTACTCCCACCACACACAACCACATTAAGTGCAGCAGAGAGAGCATTCTCAGAGCCTGCAGTGTCACAGAAGAAATTTTAGCTCTGAAAGTCTCATATAATAAATACGGGAACACAAAATTACATCTTTTGGAAAAGGCTCCTATGGAAAACCTATGGAAGCTGTGTACTCACGTGGTCGGACAGAGAGTCTGGTCCCTGTGCCAAAGGTCGGCACACCGTAGGTGGATCCTGTATTCACACAGCATTGCTTTCCTTAACAAAAAGCCCATCCAGCCACATGAGAACCAACACTGCTTCCCAAGGCTTAGTCTGACCACGCCATGTCACGGAGAGGCAGCAGAAGGCTGAGGTGGGACCTTCTCATCCCACAGCAAGAGTGGAAGTTACCAGGCGGGATGTATGGGATGTGGCTGGAGGTGTAACTGAGGGGCACCTCCAAACTTTCTTCTCCTCGTCCTCTCATCTCTGCCCATCCAAGCTGTCCCAGAGGCAGCCATCACAAATGCAAATCCCTGACAAGATATGAGAATACCAGTGTGACACAGCAGAGAAGGAGTGCACAGATGACCCCTTCCCAAAAGCATTCAGACCTCCAGTTCAGCTCTGCTCATAACACCTCCTTAACTACTGCAAGGAAGCCATTCTTGGAACCTGAAATAGCAGAGAAGGGTTTCAGCTCTGCATGGGTGAAATCAAAAAGAGGACCACTAAAGTGCACCTACTTCAATAAGCACATATGGAAGACCTTTGGAAGCTGAACACTCACATGGTTGAACAGAAAGTCTGGTCCCAGAGCCAAAGGTCAGCTTGCTGGAGCCATAGTTAGAATCACACACCATTTCCTTCCCTAACAAAAAGCCCACGCAGGCACTTTAGAGCCAGAATCTGTCCGCATTCTGTGATAATACAGTCATGGACTGATGAGTTGTGGAACAAAAGATTAAGTAGGAAAGAAGAACACAGATGAGCCCAGCTCTGGAAGGGCCACAGGCATTCCACTCTCAGATGTGGATAAGACCATTTTGCCTGGACCTGCTGCTCATAGTCTGTGTCTTTCTAACAACTGACTGCAGCATGCCCTACGCACACACGTGAGTACACATGCACAGAGTCCATCCCTGTGAGGACCAGTTTCCAAGGCAGTACAGCTAGTTAACACAATGGAGGGAAAGCAAATTTCTTATCCTTTCTCATTCAGGGCTGTTTTCTACCTACCAGGTCTCACTGTCAGTTGTGTCCCAGTTCCAAAGGAGACCTTCCTGCTGGATGCGGAACTCACACCCTGACACACGCAGTGGCAAATACTACATATGGCCCTACACTCTAGAAACATTACTGGGTTGCCCAGAAAGACACAGAGGGACAGCAGATGTTACCCGTGCTCCCTGCCTCTGACTCCAAATTAGGATGTCTTTCCAGTCATTCTCCTCTGACCTCTACAAGACGGAACCATTCCGGAATACACACCAAGTGGGAAATCAATGCCGTACCCAAGCAGGAAAGTTAGGGGACAGTCACCAACTGCGACTGTTGTGGGCATTCACAGAGAGCTCTGTTTCTTGCCCAGAGGTCACTCTTGTGTTCCCCTGACTATCGTTCAGCCAGCACTGCAGAGGCTTTACATTTAGACCAGTGGGGTCTGCAAGATCCTTTCTTGCACACCAGTCCCAGAAAATAGTGGCTCTGCCATCAACCCTTATCCAGAAGATATTTCCCTTGTGCTCATTCAGGAGTGGCAAATACTGCCTGGGACATTCCTGTGGAGAAGAATGTTCTTCTCTCAAGCCACAGCGCTGACCTTCCTTTGTAAAAAGCCTTCAGCCTTGAACCAATGTAAAATCCAGCTCTGTCGCCCCTTCTTCCCACACCACCCAGCAACTCTTTTGCCATAACCAGACAGAAGACAAAGGAATGTGCATGCATATTGGAAGCCTGTCCTAAACCAATACGCTAACATTGTTGTCTTGGATATTTCTGGATCAACCTGCAAGGCTACAAAATACCACCCATGGTACTCACGAGGCTTTACACAAAGCTTTGTTCCAGCTCCAAACGTCAGCCTTCTTGAGACATCACTCACAGCAACACAAGCCCTTACGCAAACACTCTCCTCTCCCCATAACAATGCAACCCTTAGTGTAGCTGGCCAAAACCCTTCCCAGCAACTCTCAGGTAATCCTTTCCCAAAAGCGTGCAGACCTCCACATCAGAACTGCTCCCACAATCCAGAACCACATTAACTGCAGCAGGGAGGGCATTCTCAGAACCTGCAATGGTACAGAATTGATTTTGGCACTGCAAGTTGGAAATCAAAATGGGAACACAAAATAACATCTATTGGAAAAGGCAGCTATGGAAAACCTAGGGAAGCTGTGCACTCACGTGGTTGGACAGAGAGTCTGGTCCCTGAGCCAAAGGTCAGCTTGGTGTTGTAGTTATAATCACACAGCATTTCCTTCCCTATCAAAAAGCTCACCCAGGCTCTTCTGAGGCAGCACCTGTCCCCATTCTATGGTGCACTCTCCTGAAAAACCAGGCGCTGATCCACGGGTTGAGGAAGAGTAGTTTAGGTTGGGAAAGAGGGGCCCAGCTGAGCTTGGCTCTGGAAAGGACATGGGCATTTGAGGGGCTGCCAGAGACAAGAACATTCCTGCTCTGACCAGGTAGAGGGAATGCTGGAGGACTTGGAAAGTGATGTGCACTTCAGAAGAATGAAGGAGCAGGACAGAACTTGTACTCACTGGACTTCACAACCAGGCGCGTCCCTGTGCCCAGCACCACTTTGTAGTTTCCTGCAGTCACACAGTCCTTCACACCACAGCCAAAACCACTGGGAAATCTGTAAAAGCTCCTTCACTCTCAGACAGTCTCAGACGCTAAGCAACAGAAGAGTCATAAAGAAAAAGGCCATGAGAAACTAAGCAGAAGGAAACTCCTATAGAAAGGAGGTTTTTGGTTGTTTTTTTTCCTAGTCTATTCAGCGGGCAGTAAGGCAAGCGAAGGATCCAAAACAGAAGTAAGCCACAGAAGCTCGTTTCACCTCACAGAAATTACTTATGAACCCTCGTCTCAAACTTATTTTAAATATTGGCAAATGAAACAAAGCATTCAGCTGTCAATAAGACAGAAAAACTGAAAACTGGACGCTCTTGCAAGACTTTCCCATTACCTCCAGACACGTATTCAGCCTTATTAAAAGTTCTGTTCCTGATGGAAGGTCAGTCTCAGCTTTTGATCATCCACAACATGAGAGAAGGGCAGAATTTCAATGGCCATTTCACAGAAAGGAGAATTTGACTTTTCCGTCTCTACTCACTCGGGCTGGGTCTCTACCTACCAGGTTTCACCATCAGCTGTGTTCCACTTCCAAAGTTAACTTTCCAGTTGGTTGTTGAAGACACAGTGATACATTCACTAACAAAAACCCCACACAACTTCTGGTCCAAAAAAGCAACTTCCTTTTTGAAATGATATCAAGAGGGAAAGCAGGTATCACCATTCTCACACACCTCTAACTCTGTGTTAGGATAATTCCTTACATGTTTCCACAGAAGTGCAGATGGAAATGGATTTGTATTGCATGAAGTGGAAAACAAAGCTGAATACCCCATTCGTATAACTCCACTGAAACTATTTTTTCCTTGTTTATTCAGTGGGCAGTAAGTCCAGTGAAGGATCAAAAATGGACGTAAGAGGCAATTAATGTATTTTAGCAGAACAGCAGAATCTGATTTGATTCACTCACATCAGTGGGACAGAGAAGATACAGGTGAGTTATTTAGAAAGTGCTCTTCTTCCCCATGCCCTCTTTCTTCCCTTTTCATTTTAAGGAAGCCCTTCCCTGAGTATTTTAAGGGGAACACACTGCAAACAAACAAAGAAACAAAAACAAACTAAGCAGACAAAGTACTCCGTTTTTAATTGATTGTGCTTGTGAAAAGGTACCTACTGTGCTTTACCAGCAGTCTAGTTCCTCTTCCAAAGCTGAGTCTGCCTGCATTTCCTGAATATACACTGTCAAAATCTCCTTTACAAAAAAAAAAAAACCATCTCATGACTGAGGACTGGAGTCATCAAAATACAATCGTAGAATCTGTTAGGTTGGAAAAGATCAAGTCCAGCCATCAACCCAACACTACTAAATGCACCATAAATGCCATAGCCACATGTTTCTTAGTACTGTCAGAGTACTAAGTACAGACTCCACCACTTCTCTCGGTAGCCCCTTGAACTAAAAGTTCCTGCACACATTCATTCCAGCCCTAAAAGTAGTGGATGGGGAAGAAGATCTCCTTCCCAGGATCATTATGTAGTACCATTTCCAAGCCTCAAGGTTGCCAACACTTCTCAAAATGTTTTGTTCAGATCATGCACTTACTCGGTTTAACACTGAGCCTTGTTCCTCCACCAAACTTCAGCTCGTTGTAGCCCCCTCCTGCAGTCACACATCATCTAACTCCTTTGAAAATACCTTTACCGTTCTGCAGCTGCGCATTAAGCAGGGAAACACCTTGTCTGGGATGAGTTCTGGACAGGAATGGACCAAGATGGCCCCCATCCAGACTTATTCAACCCAGCAAAGAATTCTCATGAGAAATGTTTCCATCTGTAAGCTACCTGGACAAGAAATTTTATCACACTCTTAACTACAAGTCATCATTCTTAATTCCTAATTAAGAGTTCAGAGCTTACCTGCAGATTAAAACATAAATGGAAAAGAAAAAAGAGAACTTGCCTTTACAGTCAAGTAATCAACTGTGTTTTTAATTAGTTAGCATGTCTCAGCTATTCTCGTGCATTAATTCTGCAGTCTCACGTATAGCTAAGAGGATGACTTTTACTGTAAGGTTTTTAGAGGTGCAGTAATGAAGATGTCATGAATTCAACCCCACGTATTCCTCCTTTTCCCACCACCTCAAGACATAAAGTACTCACTGCATTTAAAATGGGGTCAGAATCAAGTCAAGCCTGTAACTGAAATCACGTACACAATGTGGTGGTGCTCGCTTACTAAGAAAACCTTTGATTTTTCCCATCACTTCTTACATTTCACTTTGCATTACCAATATCCCTCTCCCCAGCATACACAAGCACACGCTATTTTCCACCTTTTTGAATAAGCAAAATGCTTGCCACGCGTTTCAGCAGAACCACGATTCCTCAACTACTAATCTAAGGCAAAATCCATCAGGAATACCGTTTTGGTCTCAAATCAGGAGCCAGGACTTATTGCAACTGTTTAGCCTGACCCCTGCACAACAAAAGAGAGAAAATAAGAGGGTAAGATTCCCACAGGACCTGAGATTCTTAATATAGGAACAAAGTGGCACCCTACAGGCTAGCGCTGTGGAGCGATAACTTGAGCTAGGTACATCTCCCGAAGAACTTTGGAAAACATTAGACCTTTTTTTGCTCTAATTCAGAGCAAGTAAACTGTCCCTTCAAACTTTATTTTAATATCCTTTGTTCAACCTCATCACCTTCGCCTTCTGAATCCTGGCACCCTATCTTAGACCAGCTTGCAGAAGAATACATTAGAAATTTTTGTTTCTTCTCAGAAACAAAACTCCTCAGACACTCCTCAGAATAAACTCCTCGATAACACTGAGTATGTCATGATTTACATTTAGCTTTCAATTACTCTCCCGCTGCACTTTATCTTCACAGCCAGAGAGATCTGTAAATCTTAAAGACTATGATGAGAAGCAGGTGAAAACAATCAAGAGAGTGCTGTTAATTAGACCACGCTTATTGGCCCCACAATTAATGGTGTGCTTTGCCCAAATACCTCTTTTCTTATGTGTACACTTTCACTGCCCAAAAATCTTCCAAGAAGACGGCTCAGAAGTCTGAACTTAAGAATTTCTTGGCTAAGAGCCTCCTAGTCGTACCAGGACCTGACTGTAAAGCAAAAGTTGTGACCTTTGGAAGATAAAATAGAAAAAATATATAGCTGTATATAGAAAAAAATGTAATATTTTAAATGTCATCTGGATTCTTTTTCTTCCTTTGCCTCTCAAATATTTTCTTTGAACTAAAGCCACAAATTGGAAAGTCCTGTCTTCTTCGTGAATGACTGTTCTGTCTTCCTTCTGGTAAGCGAGCATAAAGTTCAACTTACTTTACAGATTTCAGGTATACTCGCCTGTTATTTCTGTTTCTCAACGGAAGCATAAACGATCGTTTTGTCACAGTCATCCAATAGATAATGAAGTCAATCATCTTCATAGAACAAGATTTTAAGTAAGACTTTTTCTGAACAAGCCTTGCCGAAGTATCAAAATACAGAGAAAATAAGTAGCGACTTGTTTTGTAGTCCCTGAAAAAGTGCCTTGACTTTATCCCCGATTAGCTTGTAAATAAAAGCCTGTCACTGAAGGGCTTGAATACAAACTCATTTCTAAGGAACCTCGCTGAAATTTTAAGGGGAGAAGAGAATTTAACAGAAAGCTGAAGCTAGCCTGTTTGATTTATATTTCTGCCCACTTTCGAGATGGATCTGCATCCATCAGTGAGGCGTGTGGATGCCTTGGAAGAAGACAGCTATGGCCAAGACACAAGAACATTTCTGCGTGTCCAGCTCCACTGAAGACATGCGGACTCTGGCTGGAACTGCGAATATGCTGAAACCATATGATTTGAGATCACTCTTCTTACTTACTTGGAAGCACAAACAGGTGAGTTCCTCCACCAAAAGTTACCTTTCCATAGCTACTGGTACCTCACTGTGACAAGGCGCTTTACATAAACCGTTACCGGAAGAGTTGCACAGATCTGAATCTCCACTGAATTATAGAGTTAAATGTTGCCATTCCAAAATCCTCAGAAGCAGTATGCCTTTCTGTGCTGATCACTGTATTCTCAGAAGTTTACTGTAGTAGGTTAAAAATATGCTGAATCAAACCTTATCACAAACAGCATAAGGTAATACTTTGCTATCAACGTCAGTGCACGTTTGAGGCCTGTAAAAACAAACAGGTTTCTTCCAACTGAGATACTTCAAACTAAATACGGATATAAAAAGAGGGCTGCGTTTAGCACGCAGTGTTTCCATGCAAACATTATGAGGTTGGCTTATTAATTTTAAAGATGAAAAAGAATATGGTCCTAGTTATTCCACATCCACTACCCTGCTAAGACAATCCATCTGGGAAGCTGGAATAAGAAA